>NC_085140.1:33490036-33794073 GCF_024139115.2 Armigeres subalbatus | reverse complement strand
GAGGACTAGGTCGGTCATTTTGACTATCATTTTTGGACTATGTCGTGATTGTCCTTAATTGAGCTATTCATTTTTTGAGAAAAAAAAACTCTTCCCCTTTTTCCTAATGACATTTCTACTCCCTATAATCGTCACCGGATAGAGAATATTGGCACCAAATTCGGTTGAAATCGGTCCTGGAGTACAGAATTTACACAACACTGCTTATTTTCTACGCAATGCCCTTCTCCACTTCTTCATAACACCGTGTATACCATGCAAGTGAACTTTTTTTTGATAACATCAATTATCTCCTTTTTTACCATTTAAGAGATAACAAAAATGCAGAATTATTTCCAAGAGTCGCCTCGCACACTTCAGTCCCTATAATGACAGAAAAGGATAAACAATCCAATATGGTTGAATCATGAAATTGACAAATTGGAACACCTTTATTAGACCTCTTCATGTTTTCAAAAAGTGTTAAAAATTCAACCGGTCAGCCCCGAATCTCAATTATTTTGCTAAAATAAGCTTTCTGTCAAATTTTCAGCTAATTCGGATAAAATTCGATCGGCTCAAGTTGATTTAGTGATTTTGTGCTATTTTCCAATTTGAAAAAAAAAATCTATCAAGAGATATAAACGCCGAAAATCATCACAATAACCTCTAAATGGAAGCTTTTGGTGTGCTGTACAAGTCTTGTGAACATTGCGATTCGTTCTGTTCTCGTTTTGACCCTATTAAAGTTATTTTCAAGCACCCAAGTGCATAAAAACACAGTTTTCCCCTAAAAGTAGTTGCTCTACTAAATTCTATAAATTATTACAAATCATTGCTTTTTTATTTTTATTATATTACATCCTCTTTTTACCCTGGACTGGACATTTGAATAATATAATAATTGGCAATTATTGCCAATGTGCGATTTAGGGGCCATCCAGAAACCACGTGGTCATATTTTTGAAGATTTTCAACCCCCCCTCCCCCCATGTGGTTTATCGTGGTCATTTGGCAGACCCCCCTCCCCCCCCCTTTGACCACGTGGTTTTTTTCAACTACAAAAAAATTGAAAAAAAAACCTTATGTAACTAAAACATATGGTTAATCCGATCAATTTTGAAGATGGACAATTTTAACTAATTTAAAATCAAACTAAACACAGCATGGAAATTATAAATTTTCATGAATTCGAACATTTTGATGATGTTATCATGTTGTAATGTGTATCAGGTATTAGGATATCTAGAACTCGCACACCTTCGATGCATCAGGAGGATACACAAAAATGTGGATTCGCGAATATGTTATAAAAATTTCGAGAAAAATTTGTAATGGTTTAGAAATATTCCAAAATATCCCTATATATTTTTTTTAATTTCTTTATTGATGATTTTTTTTTAATAATTATGAAGTTCATCACTGAATAATATTCAGTGAATATCCCTTTAGATTTCTAAGAGTATTTGGGACATTCCGTAGCTCTGGAGGTACTGGAAATTCTTAAGATATATTAACCTCAGCGAAGCATCTGAACTGAACTGAAGGTTTTTATTCAGAATCTCAAAACTCTCTTCATTATGCCAAGATTCTATGATTCTAAACAGAACCGTAACACAATGTCCTTTATATTCCTTTGCCTGAATTATACAGTTTTGGCTTAAAATGCAAGTTTTCATTTTAAATCTACAGTCTTTAATATCTTTGGGTTCCTTTTGGTATTCTAGAATTTATTGTTATATTTTGGTATTTAACCCTTTCAGGACGATTTTTTTTACATATTTAGGGTTTTCCACTCGTTCTTGTCAAAACTGGTATAGAAAGCACTGAAAAGTCGTACTTTTTCCGGGTGTCATAGGCCCAACTGCTCTGAAGTACATATCCTCGAAAGTATCAAAAATCATGTCAAGAAACAAAATGTCCTAAGACGTGATATTAAGGAGATTTGAAATGACCCTATTAACCAAGTCCTGAACGATGTATCCATGCATCGCTAAGCATCCAAGCAGGTCCATTGAGCCGATGCGATTTCATTTATTACTTTTACAAGCTACTATAGACCTTCCATGAGTCGATGTTCTAAGATACGATATCGACTGAAATAAAAACTCAGCCTAAAAAATTTTAAAAAATTTCCATAACAATTAGGAAATTTCCAATAAAGAAATCATGATATGAGTAATAAAAAATATTAAATTTTCTACAAATAATGCAAAATTTCCATAAACATTTAAGAATTTTCCACAAAACAAAAATAAATTAACACTTTTAAAACCAAAAATTGCAAACACCTTTCCACGAAAAAATCAATAAAGAGCATTGAAAAAAAAGGAAATTTTTCATTAAAGAATATAAAGAAGCAATAAAATTTAGAATTTTTCCATAGATTACCCCTTCTTTAAAAGCGTTTGAAGTTCATGGAAAATTTTATCAATTTGATTCTTATTTTCTTATTTTTTATTGCTCTTTATTGATGTGAAAGAAACCCAGCATTTCCAAGGTATTGCAAATGTCACAATGAACTATTTGCAGCACCGCACTCTAGATCAATTTCCGTGCGTTTGTTTTGTTTTCCTCAACAGCTGACCCAAAATTGAATTTTAATGACTTTTCACATTTCCCCGTTAAATTCACCAATTTTTTGTATATACAAACCTTGCAGATCCCAAAACGAATCGATTAGGGAAAAATCTTGCAAGTCGCGAGTTAAATCGTCAGGAAGGAAATCTCAACTCATTTTAATTAAATTTTGTGGAAAATTTTGTTATTGTTTATTGCTAATATTGATTTATTCATGAACTATTTTACGATGAAAATTCCAATAAACATCAAATTCCGAAGAATTTCCAGTATAAATTAGAAAAAAAAATCCAACTTACTTTTTTTACAGAACCTCTAAAGTTTTTTTTTCCAAAATCCTGGGCAACTTCAATGAATCTTCAAAGGAAATTCTTCTAAATTTCCAATGGAAATTTGTTTATTTTTCATAAGAAATTCTTAGAAATTTTCAGTAGTTATTTTTTAATTTCCAAAAGAAATTATTCGGAATATGCCAAAATATTCCCGATGGAAATTCCTAAGATTTTGCAGTAGAAAATCGAAAAAAGTTCATCTGAAACACCAACATTCCGATGTTTTTACAAGTGGAAATAACGAAAAAATTGTACTTTTGTAGTACTTGTAAAGGTTGTACTTTTGAAGCATTTCCAGTAGGAATTCCTTAAAAAACTAAATCAAAATTTGAAAGATTAAAATGTGAACATTCCTTAACATTTCTTAATCATTTTCTGTGCATCTTTGCATGGTAGAGATTTAAAGCAATGTTTAGCTGAGCCTGCAAAGAAATCAAAATGACTTCCCGAAAAAGAATGAATTCCCGATGAAATTTTGGAAGAATTCATGGTGCAAATTCAAAAAAAACATAAACCTTGAGAATTCTAAAGATTTATTCTTTGCAAATCCGAAGAATTTTTTTGATGATAATCCATAGACTCTTCCGTGGAAATTCTAAATAATGCGTCGAATGAAAAAATAATTGGAAAATTTAAAAAAAAAAGTGATAGAATTCACGAAGAGCGTAAAAAAGTATTCCGAAAAAAATTCATTTCAAAATTCCAAATTTGAAAAAAAAATCCAAAAACAAAAAATCAACGGAAATATCAAAGTGTTTCATGTGGCATTGGCTGTTTAATATCTTTTGGAAATTAAGAAGATTTTTTTTTGAAAAATTTAGAAATCTTCTTCTATGGCTCCATATTCCAACTGGAAGTTGGTCTGCTTTTCAACTTAGTATATTCTATTAGCATTTCCTCAGTTATAAATTAAAAGCTTCTATATGCCAGCCATTGCTCGATTATATATCTTGTGTAGCAAGTACGATGGATACACTATACCTAGGGTATCGAGAATGTTTCACACCCGAAAAAATCCTAGACAGGAACGAGAATCGAACTCGTCATCTTCGGATTCCGCAATTCTACGCCTTTGCTCGCAAGGCTTACTGGAGACTGAACATCTTGAATGCACTCCTTAAAATGTTCGCAAAACTTCTTTTGGAAATGAACAAGAAATTCTGATGAAGATACGGAAGAACTTGTCGAAGAAATTCATTAGAATGTAAAAAAAATATGAAAATATGATAATTTTTTCCCACTTTAAATAATATGTATTTCCCATAAGACTGTTTTGAATTTTCGGTCAGAATTCACATGGATTTTTTTCAGAGTTTTTAGGAAAATTTTTCGGAATTTACACTGGAGATGTTTTGTTTTTTTTTTCATTAACAATTTGTAGCAAAATTTCCAAGCAAAATTTTTCAGAGAGAATTGTTCAAAAATCATTCTGAATGCCAGCACTTTCTCAGGATTGTATGAAGTAATGTCAAAGTTTTTACAGGAAATTTTTATTACTGGATTTTTCCTGAATATCCACAAGAAATTCTTTTGAAGTTTTTTTCTTAAGATTTTTTCTTGGATTATTGTAAAAACCTGAACATTTTTCAAAATTGTAGCTGCAGTCCGCTGATGCAAAAGTGTCGGCGGCGTGATGCCAAAAACCATCTGCGGCGGAATTTTTTAAAAATATTTTTCGAATTTTTCCTTTCTATTTTTTTTGTGGAAATTGAGACTGAATCGCAACCTGTTTTTTCGTTTATTTTTTTATGGAAATAGGATCTAAGGCTAAGATGGTCAAATAACGCATCGCAATATGCATCGGCGTTGCGACCGACGCTGCGTTACCGGTTTTTCTCGATGCACACCTACGTCTTTTTAACGCTGAGTTGAAAAGACGCTATACGTGGCCATCGGCCCTAAGATGCGCTTTGCGTTTAATGATTAATTTTGTATTAAATTAAATTTGTATTTTTTACAGCGCAAACAATCACCTAAAGTTTTTCATGTAAAAAAAACCACATGGTTCGAGAGCAACACCCCCCCTCCCCCCATGTGGCTTATCGTGGTCATTTTCCAAACCCCCCCCCTCCCCCCATATATAACCACGTGGTTTCTGGACGGCCCCTTGCAGCAATTTCCAAAAAAATATGTTTTGTTAATAACTCCGGAACGCAATTTTCAATAGGGTCCAACTAGGCCTCAATCTGCGTCGAATGCAACTCGGGTAATGTTTGTGTCACATTTCTTGTACACATACACACACATACATACGCACATACAGGCATCAGTCTTTTATGGAGTCGATTGGATGACCTTCGAAAACGCCACTAGTTCTTTTGATGCCAAAAAATCCAACTCCAGAGTGGCTTGGTTTGCAAAAACTTTTGATCTTTCAATGAACTTCCACTTTGGAGTGAATTGGTTGATTGTGAGAATAGCGATTTGTCCAAGTAGTATCAAGAACAAAACAATTAAGTTGATTGATGGCCAGAATAACCAACGGGCCTATTCAGATCAAGGTATACGAATTTTTAGAGTGGGTCTGACGGTAGTTTGGTAGCACTGGTTGTTTTGGTTGAACCAATAAATTTCATTTTCAGCATACCATCATTTCAAATACTGTTCCCCGTTAAAAGCTTTACCATTTTATAAAAATGACACTGCGCACTGGATCAAATGCGATCGCATAGTTTGTCTGCGTAAAATGAGCGAATTCATCTCAAACTCACACAAATTTCTTATCAGTACTTCCGTATAACTATCATTAGATAACGTTTTGGATTTTTTAATTGCGAACAAAAACTATATGAATTTGATTAACGCTTTTTTTTTTGTCTACTCTGTGTTTCGCTTTTGGCTTATTGATGTCCTTATCTAGGGCTCCTTTCCCAGAAGCTTGTTTCATGCATTTGTATTTCCTCTTCCGCTTTCTTTTCCATCAAGTTAATGATGAAAAAGACATTCCCAAATTAGGGGAGCATACCGACATTATAATACCTTGAAACGTTATGACCCCGGGAGTTATTGCTGTCCCAGTAATGGTCTGACCAACGGCAGCTTACGGGGTGGGCGCAAAAGGCCTCTTTTCTCCCAGCTCCCAGGGCGTGCGAGCGTGGGGAGATTTCGAATGGTGAGGAATCTAAATAGAACTTTATTCATTACACTTTACCTTTAATGGTTTCAGCGGTATGGACGGCGATGAGATACAGTGGCAATGGCTTGGTCTATTAGCAGTGGCACTATCGCAGATGGCGTCAGGCACTGGCGCGTCGAGTAGCCAGATGGTCGTCGAATGACCCGGCGGCGTCCGCGAGGCGTTGCTTCTCGACGATCTTATGGCCGGGGTAAATTACGGAATTTTTATCCGTTGACGGAAGCCGATAACAAGGCGTTAGTTGGCACTATGCGTGAGAAAAGCTGGAACGAACAATAGCTGTCGTAGTCAAGACGCCGTATGACAAAATGGCGTAGAAATCCCGGCACCTCTGGGCAGGATGTTAGCAGGCTCGATGGTTCTCACTTGGTAGGTCTTGCCAAGCTCGAGGACGATCGGCTTGTACAATACGCACCGCTCGCTGGAAATCGTCTGCCAACCGGATAGCCAACAGTTGTCAACCCCGGAAACGAATAATCAAACGTTGGCCAGCCAAATGGTAATTCCTGGCAGTATTCGCTCCGGAGGTGAACTTAGGCATGCGCAGACTTGCAAGATGACGTTCTCGTGTTGATAGCACCTACAGTTGGTGAGAGGCGTCGAAAAGGCGCAATATCCAGCCATGCACGTAGCTGGATTCCCACTTAGTTCGTTCCAGAACTTCACACTATCGGACTGACTATTTGGGCTGATTTACCACACTTATCTCCAAATTCCGAGTTTCACGAGGAATGAAATAAACTTCAAAGACCCGTTTTGAAATGACGGTTGAACACTCAAATTATTTCCCTTAATTCCAACACCATACACAAAGTGTTACCATTCGGTAATAACCTGATTATGGATGTAGTCACCAAGAGAATCGTGATAAGATGTTAAATTTGTATCATTTTGCACCAGTGAATTTGTGAATAATTTAACTCGTAATTTTTGAATAACTTAACTCGTCTTAGACGGTTGAATAATTTGATATCCTTTTCCATAGCGGAATTTTGGATTTCAGCGCCCCCCTAAGGGCTGGCGCCCTTGGCGGGGGCCAACCCTGCCAACCACACGCTACGGCGCTGATTGTCTGTCAACATGATCTGCTGCGTTTGTATCACGAACTGCCCCAAGCATGTTCCAAATGGAAGCATACACTTCAAAATAAATTTCTTTAAATAGCTGGAAATCAATTGTTGATAACAGTTTTTGACAGGTAATACACTGCCCTTGATCATTTTGGATGATTTTGTAAATCGTTTGTTCATCCTCCTCACAAACATTTCCAGCTTACCACAGATAAGCATGATTATTATAAGTAAATTGAGCTTTATTTATTGCTAAATAATAACTTTCAAAACCATCAACAAGGCCAAAGTAACAATGAACTGCCTTATGGGAAATGCTCCGCCGCCGATAGAAGGCATCGATTCAAGCTGCTGATCACCGGTACGATTTTGACAGAAAAGCGATTCGATTTTTAATGATCACCTACCTGGCACATCCTATCCTTGCTGTGGAAGTGCTTAATTATTGCTAAGCCGTTGGTATGGAAGCGTAAATGGAACATTGCCTGCAGCGACCCAACGATAGAATCGCGACGACTAGTTGTCGCCGTCGCGGCGATGAAATCGCTTAGGTCTGGGGGAGTCTTAATGCTGAACGAAAACATACCTACAAACAAACATACAGAAGCAATTCATTTTTAAATATATATAACATATGAAGTTTTTAGTGTTTATTGTTCATCAGATTGTTTAAATTTTTGTATCAAATGCAACGCAGTAATTATTGATTTATTATTCATTCAAATTCAAATACATTATGTCTCTAGTTAAATCTTGAAATAAAATCAACTTCATCTACTATAACAATAACTATCTGATTGTCTAATCCAATTGTACTTATCGTCGAACGTCATTCGATGTCATCGAGAGCCAAAGAGCGCTCACCCTGTTCGTTCTGACCATTATTGTGGTCCAGTTGTATCCAGCTCAATCAGTCGGTGGCAGGGTTCTCCATTCAACTAGATTCAAACCTTCAATGAGTCAACAGCCAGGTCAATAGCGAAGATAGCACAACACCAATTGCATGCACGCTATTTCAGTCAACGAACGGCGGGGAACGATTGAACCCTGGCGAATGAGTAACAGTTAACTCTATTGAGCTCAATTGGACAAGGTCGGTTTCGATACGATGTCCAGTTTTGCCCTGTCATGTCGTTCTTGTTCAAAGCAATATATTATCCCATTGAACGAGTATCTCGGTAGGTCCTTACTAACACTTGACTTTCAATAATGAATTTCGATTGTATACTTATTTATTTTCCCCCCAAGTGTAACAACTAACTAGCAGTAAATCGTATTTTGCAGACCGTCCCATGTGTCGCTGAAAGGGTGATAAATTTTAACAATGCCGCCCACGGCAGGCGTTGATGGAACCTCGTTAATCTTGCCCTTAATTTTCCGTTTCCTTTTTTTTTTCTCGGAACCCTTGAGTCCCATTTTTCTCGCGCCAAGTGCAAAATCTAGGCATTTTGGTTGTAAAAAAAATACTTTGCCCCACCTAGCCACCATTTCGCAAGGCGCGTAATCCCGGCTCTAATCCAATATTTGCCCGAACACTCGCCGTATCATTAATAATTTACTGAGCAAATAAATTAGCACACACTTGGCCCAGTTGTAGCTCGCTGAAGCAAGCAGCAGCCACCTGCAAGTGCCTAAGTGCCTCATCTGTCCTGGATCGGGCGGGAGCATCCGTACTTTACTTGTACCGATGTGTAAACATTTGCTGCTGTCGAGTGTTGGCTGGTAAACCCTCGATCTCCCATTCGGTCGGTGGCTCCTAACGCCACCGTGTCCGTGTGTCCCCAACCAAGCGTCTCCATGGACTTTTATTTTCCATTATCAAGCGCCCCGCCATCCATCCAGTCCGGGGAGGGACAGCAGTTTTCTCGAAAGTGCGTTCGGCAGAATTTGGGGTTCTTGTGATGTTTGATGGCACAATAAAGATTTGAGCATTTGACGACAGGATGGCTCATGTATTGAGTTGCAGAAATTGATATTTACACGAAATCTTATTTCCATTATAATGATTACCATTAAATCTGAAGATGCTAATAATATAAACCAACTAACTAACCAACTAATTCTCGAAATATCGTTTGTTGTTTCCTCAAACCGCACTATGTGGATTACAGCCATTTTACCCTGGTAGGGTAGCCGATGGACTCGAGTGGTGCAAATCGCAACAATCGTAAAACAAAAGAAAAGAGCAGACAGCAGTGTTATTGCTTTTGGTGTCAGCCACGCGTGGAAGCGGCACGGTTGCGAAGGTGTGGAGAGCCTATTGCTGTTTGGCAGCAGCAGCAGCAACGGCAGTTAGTAAATTGTAGGCAGGAACTACACAAGCCATGTATCAACAAGCCCGTGTGGTTGGTAGACAATTAATTTCCGTTGAAGCCCTGCCTGGTTGTGTGGAGACAGTAGTCAGCTGTTTGGATTGCTGTTTTAGCAGCGATTAGTGAGCTTTATCGCAGACAGGTTGACTTCGGGTTGTAATTTCTAATTTACGATGTGTATTACATGGAACGACCGCTGACAGATAAGACATACGATGAGGATTTGAAATTGCTTCCAGTAGTCGATAGCGGAAAATTAACTTTGAGGCAAAGTTTGATATCAGTTTAGTAATTATTGTGTTACGATAGAGTCCATACGAACATAACAATAAACAGTATTACGAAAAATAGTGTTTCCCATAATCGTCTGTCTCGAAGTCTATTGATAAAGCAATGGCTTGTCATGATTCGAATCCATAATTTTCTCCACAGGCTGTACTTTTTCTTGAATTAAAATCATGTGAAAATAAATGAATAGGAGTGGTGAAATAACTTCCCAAAAGATGATAATCAGGTACAACTTATAGGACGTCACCGAACATAGATTGATTTTAGATTTCACCGAAAATCATTTTTTTAACTAACAGTGGTCAACAGAACCTAAGCGACGGATGCTAAAGTCGGCGCAATTCCATACACGGTTGACCAAGATGTAAAGGAAGTATTTAACGATATCGATAACTATCGAAGTCGATTGTTGTAAGGCAAAATAATATCAAATGAGTAGCTGAAGGCAAGTCAGCACTGTGCTAAAGGTTATTGTGCTGAATATATTTGGACGGAAGTTGTTTGGCTTTGTTTAGCTTTGTCATTTGGCTACACGAAAGCTTGGTCAGAAAAATGGGAAAATTTTCGTTGGCGCTTGGTGTGTGTTGGTAGAATTCCGGACATTTGAGCACAGGATATTATCTTTGCTTAAGCAAAGATATGATTTCTTATCAAAGAGAAATCTCAACAGATATTATCATTTGAGCATTTGATGATGATCCTGATAGCCAAAGCAGTTCGGGGTTTTGTTTGCGAAGGTGTGGGAAAAAATGTTTCTCCATGACGACCATTACACTTCGTTTATTGAGCAGAAAAGATCAATATCTCATCAATTCATCAGTATCTTTGCTCAAAAGATCGAATGATGGGATGGATTGTAATGCCTATCAAAAATGTACTTTCGCAGGAACGTACACACGGCCGAAAATGTTGTTTGGTCAAACAGGTCATTTCTGGCCTGATTTTTTTTACTATCATTTACATCGGATTTATTGTGAACCAGATCTGAAGAAAATAGCTTTGTCTAGCGTGCTGAGATGAAAATATTGCAACAAATGCAAAACTAGCCTAGATAATAGCATAAAACAACGTTATGGAAGAGAGCGTTTCTTTCGAACTTACGACGTTTTCAAAAACCATTCGACCAAAATAGACACCTGGACTGAAAGATCATTTGGCCAAAAATGCCGAATAAGTCATTTTGTCGAAAGTGCCATTTGGCCGAAAATATCGTTTGGCAGGAAGAGCCATTTGGCCGAACGGGTCGATATTTTTGGTCCAACTCAGTAGCGTATCCACGGGGGTGGTTTTGGACATAACCCCCCCCCCCAGAGACAACATTTTTAGAAGATTTTTTTTTGTAAAAAAAAATTGTTCAGAAAACCGCCCCCCCAGACCAATTTTCTGGCTACGCCACTGGTCCAGCTAATGACAATTCTCGATTTTCGGTCCTGCGCACACCTCCAGTTCGGTGGCTATGAGAATGGTTGGTTGACGTTATGGAGGTGGTGGCCCGATTTTGATTCCAGGCCGCGAATTCTGCATTTCAAGAAACTCGATGAGACAACTGTTATTCGGGTTGTCGACTGTCTATGCGTAATCCTCCCAGACCATGAGAGAGTCATCGTGTAGTCGCGTGAACACCGGATGCTCTAGTATAGCACTCCAGGTATCAGCAGGCTCTCCAAATTGGTGCAAAATATTAGTATGCCGCTCAAAGCCGTCGACCAAATCTGCAAATTAGTGGCAGCTTTCATTTTGACTGGGAAACTATCGATTAACGCCTGAAGATACTTCTTCCTTATAAGGTACTTTTTAGTATATCGAACAAAGATAGGAATCGACTCGATTAATTGCGTAGCTTTTTTTCTCAAAGCTGGCCTCAAGTTATGAGTTTTGATATTCTAGGAAAGTCAGGATTATTACCATCGAATTTAAGAAGAAAAATTGTAATCGTTCGCAAATTCTAATGAGGGTTTAATAACTTTGGTGGCTTTAACGCCACTTACACCCGTTGATCTCCTTTCCTTTAATTTTCCAATTCACCATACGAGGACTAAACCAAAGCTACCAACTCTCGGATCGGGTTTGGTCCAACGTACGCTAATTGGCGACGTACGGGGAACGTGCGTCGGGACCTCATCAGTGTGAAGGTGGTTCCTACCACAGATTTTGGCAACTATCTGGTGGGTTTCGTTCGGTTATCAGGCGAGTCTCACTTCCCTCCATAAGGCTATCTCGAAAGGCGGCCTTAGCGGATACACGAGCTCGACTGGTCGCTCTACAAAGCAACAACGAATGGACGAAAACTTCAAATTGAAAAAAAAATTGCCATCATAATTTTTATAAAAATGAAGAGGATTTTGATCTTGCGGAGCGTTAAAAATCTATGGGAAGAGGGCTATCATTTGTGGATTGTAATGAAAAGATTTCAACAAAATTGCGCTCCTCTTAGATGAGTATCAAGAATTGTCCCCTTTTACGGAGGATCCGGATCTTCATAATCTTCTCCACATTATCCACTCCACTCATATGAGAATGGGTCACATCAATCATTTGGTATTCAAAGACGGATGAGTTATACAAACTGTCTGCTTTTACGGATGCTTTGAATATCTCGAAGGTGGCGACTCAGGTCCATCAAAATAAGTTTAATGATGTTTCGGACCTTCCAGAAGGACACCGGATTGTTGAATCACCAGGAAATGTGATAAGCCATGGAAGTAGACAACGATTACATATTATTGGGATTATTATTACGATGTAAGCATTTCCAGAACTCCAAACGTAAGTAAATACGCCTGACATTGGCCCTTTAATTTTTGTTTCTTTAAAACTGATCTCTGGGAATAAGCATGGCTTAACTGCAGTCCAGAACAATATCCGCGGAACCTTCACATCTTCACTTTATCTATAAAATAATAGTTTAAAAATGTGTTTTTGGTAGCGAGTTGAAGTTGCGGCCATTTCTGACTTGTCACTGCACTGCGGAGAACTGTTTTTGCTGTAGCATCCCGAACAGCACACTTGTATTAGATGATTTTCTGTGGCTCATATACTACCGATCAGTGTTGGTGAAAACTCAAATTCTCAAATCTCACCTACGATTCAAATCAAGCGCGAGGCAAACCTCACCCGACTCATGGCTCAGAGAATCGTCCATGATTCGACTCACGATTTGCATCATTGCGTGATTTTTGCGTGTTCTTCTTCGTTAAATTCATCGGAATAACTTTCTTTGCTTAAAACAATGGATAACAAATTCATACGTAAACATAAATTACGCTTCGATTGACACTTTTGGGATCGAAATCATTTTTCGAAATCATTAATGAGCGAAACGATGCGATTCAGCGTGGTAAACTCATGCGCGATGCTCTCCATGCAGAATCGCAAGCGAGTCAGCTCGTGCATGAGGCTTCGGTGAGTGAGATTAGAGGATGATTCTACCAACACTGACCAATTCTTACTTACTTACTTATGGATCCTGTACACCTCCGGTGGTGCAAAGGGCCGACTTGAAAGATCTCCATCCTGAGCGATGCCCGGCTATCGCTTTAACCTGTTGCCAGGTTAGATTTCGGTCGACTTCTTTTATTTCTTTATTGAGGCTTCGCCGCCATGAGCCTCTGGGTCTGCCTCTGCTGCGATGTCCCGCTGGGTTCCAGTCTAATGCTTGCTTACAGATTTCGTTTCCGCCCCTACGTAGAGTGTGGCCGACCCAGCCCCACTTCCGATCCCGAATTTCTGTTGTTATCGGCCTCTGGTGACAACGACGATGGAGCTCGTTGTTTGAGATCCAGTTGTGAGGCCACCAGGCCCGAATTATATACCGCAGGCATCTGTTAATGAACACCTGCAGCCGTTGAGTGTTCTCCACTGATACACACCATGTTTCGCTAGCGTATAACAGCACAGATTTCACGTTAGAGTTGAAAATTCGTATTTTGGTGCGTTCACTTATCTGCCTGTTTTTCCAGATATTTCTTAAACTCGCAAAGGCAGCCCTTGCTTTCTTGATCCGTGCGCCTATGTCGATCTTGGTACCGCCGTCTGACGCCATTTGGCTACCAAGATATTGGAAGCTTTCAACATTCTCCACTGGTTGCCCGGCTACTGTGAAACTGGAAGGAGTCACCGTGTTTACATCCAACGATTTGGTTTTGTTGACGTTGATGACTAAACCTGCCGAGGAGGAGCGATCGGCAAGGTCGTTGAGCTTACTCTGCATATCAGAGCGCCGTTGCGCGAGTAGTGCAACGTCATCCGCCAATTCGAAGTCGTTTAGGTGCTCCATGGTTATAGGCTGCCATAACAGCCCGCGGTTTGGTTCACGGTCAATCGCATCTACCAGAATCTCATCGATTACGATGAGGAACAGTAACGGTGATAGAATACATCCTTGCCTCACACCAGCTACGACCCGGATAGGGTCGGACAGGACCCCATTGTGCAGCACTCTACACGAAAAGGCCTCGTACTGTGCTTCGATGAGGCCGATGATTTTCTCAGGAACCCCCTTGCGTCTCAGGGCGCCCCACATATTCTCGTGATTGAGACGGTCGAAAGCTTTTTCGTAGTCAATGAATACCAAGTAAAGGGACTCTTGGAATTCGTTGACCTGAGCACTGACCAATTCTGGTCACAAAAAATCTGTCTGGAATTTGTAAAGTCTGGCATTGTGGATGGTTTCTCTTTTTCTCTTTTTGGTACCAAAAAGTCTGGCAGTGTCAGATATATCTGGCATAATGGCAGCCCTGGGTGTGGCATGATCGTGTTCATGCTCGGCTCTTAGACACTTCGCACAATTCGGTATCTTCTTGCTTTGCGGTCAAAAATTGAATCAGCAGTTAGTTGGTTCCTTCTGTTTTTGCGGCTGAATAATAGTTCGCTAGAATCATTGTGAAAAAAAAAACCTGCCACGGTCGCATCACTACTCAGAGTGAATCCAGATCCAACTATTTCCACCGACTAACTGATAATTCTTCCTGTGGTTTTTGTGGAGACGCAGAGGTAAACACGGTCTTCAAATAGCAAATATCACACACTAATATGTCTGCCCTCTTCATAAATCCTTACTTACAAAGACGTGGCCGGCGTCGTTATTGATCATTTAGTTATTTGAGTCTCTGAAACTTGCACAATGAAAATGCTTGAACAATCCCAGTCAATCATTCATTTGATTCTTTGTGCAATGTCACTGATTCTGGTCAATCACGGAGTAGCTCTTTTTTGGAAGGTATGTTTTTCTTAGGCGACTATCTGGCGCTTATTTTTCGTTACTACTAAAAATAAGTGGATGAGTAGATTTTTTTTATGAGCAGTACAATATCGTATCCTGTTTATATACCTGACAGTAAGCTTTTTGGCCTTTGAAAGTAGAAAGTAGGTTTTGGAATTAAAATAACAAAAATACAAATTGCAGTGAACTGTATAAGATCAGTGGAATAAGATCAAACGGATCACATCTCAAGGTGCGTATTGAATTATTCACAGTGGTAGATTAGTCAATCGATCTTCATTTTTTCAAATGATTAGTTGAAATAAAGATGTACGCATTTTGTACGATTCATGAGGTAATGGTTTTATTCATTTTGTCATGTTTTTCGTAGTTTGTAATGTATCAAAATGAAACGTTTCAAAAATAGAGGCTTTCATGCACCGATATCAACAAAGAACGTTTTAAGTGCGTTTGGTTCGTATTTTCTAAAGACTTTCACATATACTGAAGTGCTTAGGTGTACGGATTTCGATGAACCACGGTAGCAGTTTGACGCCTTCCCGGTTTAAGTAAATGGTTGAAGAAGACCTCTATACTTTCGGGAGCGGGTAATTATGTATAAAAGCCATTTGGCATAACGGACAGTTAGCATATTTGTGAACAGCGTCAAAAGTGAGGGTTATGGGGCATAACGGATATTTGGCATAATTTTGTTTTTGATGTTCACTGAGGCGCCTGCCCGGATTAAGACAATGGTGGATGTGATTCATTCTTTAGAATTAGGCGCTGAGCCGGGTTAAGGCAATGATGGATGTGATACCTTCTTAAGTAGGCGCTTGTGCGGATTAAAGCAATGGTGGATGTGATATCTTCTATAAAAGAATGTGCTTGCCCGGTGTTAGGCAATGTTAGATGGGATCCCTTATTTGAAAGTAGGCGCTTGCCCGCATTAAGGTAATGGAAATTAAGGTAATTGTGATATGCTTTCTTTAAAAGTAAGAGTTTGCCCAGAATAAGGCATTGGTGGATGTGGACGTCGGCGTTTGCCTGTTATAAGCCAATGATGAATCTAATTACTTCTTTTCAAAATAGGCGTTGGGCAAAGGTGGGTTTGATCTCTTCCTCAGAAGTAGGTGTTTGTCCAGCATCATACAACGGGAATTGATATTCCTGTTTTGGAAGTGGCTGTTTTACTGGAATAAGACAATGATGAATGTGATTTCTTTCTCGGAAGTAGTTCTGTCGTTTCATTTGTCCGTCCCTTCGAAAAATGTCTTCCTTCAGTCTAAATTTATCAGAAGGCATCCTCGATTTACTTTATCAATATGAAAAATTACATAAATAACCTTTTCTCTTTCACAGTTCAAAATTGTAAAAAAGGCCGTTACGCCAAATGACTCACTCTTGTCTTGCAGATTATTATTATGCCAAATGTCCCTTCTGTCAAATGGTCTTTATGCCAAATCACCTCATACCCAGCGCCGTAGCGTGCGGTTGGCCAGGTTGGCTCCCGCCAAGGGCGCCAGCCTTCAGGGGGGCGTCAAAATCAATGTTTACTATATAATAGATAAAACAGTTTCATTACTTAGAGGTCATGTATTTATAAAACCGAGTATGGGTTGATCCATGGGTATGTGGCAGAGATGTGTAATCTATTTTTTTGTTCTTTATTAAAGAGGCTTTCAGCTCTTGGCTGGTTCACCTCTGGTAAGCGTAATCTAGTATTTAATCTATAGAGCAAACAAAGAATATTTTTCCATTATCTTACATCCATGTTATATGTGTTGGTTTTAGTTTTGACTACTATTCAGGATTCTCAGGGACCTCTGGGACCGGGTTGAAAAAGGCAATTGAATAAAAGGAAATCTGATAGTAGCTTATAAAGTTATTTGAAATCATGATGTTTGATACCCGCATTGCAATTGGTAAAGTTTTAGGGCACTATTGCGGCCACCGAGAGTACTCCGGAACCGTAATGTTTCAGCAGTGAGGAATGAATAGTGAAGAAATGATTCAGTTTTTCCATGTGGGTTCCTTCAAAAAAATACATCCGTAACCAAGCGATTAACCAAATTCCGAAGGGTCCTTTTGCTCCTATGATTGGTTTGTAGTGGTAGTGATTTGGTTTTGCGATTTGATATCGATTTGCTTGTTTAATTTAGAAAAACTCTATGTAGTCTGAATAACGTTGAGTTATATCGGCGGCTGTATCGAGGAATATCGAAAACTCCTAAATATTTGCTTTGTTAGAATTGTTGGGTAAGGACAATTTTTTGGCGCTTTCGGCCCTCGACTAAATCGTTTCAGTGTTGGATTCTATTGACCAAACTACATATTTGTATATGAGCCTCGAGACCACCAACAGCCCCAATCCAGAATAGGATTTTCCTTTATCTGAATAGATCCGATGTTGATTTCATCCATCAACCAACCCGACGAGGTCTAATAGTGATTCCAACCAACTCCGAACACCTACCTCATTTCATTAACCCAACTAGGTCCAGTGGCATCTCCAAATCATCCAAGGGCTTACTCTAGATGGCGATTCCGGCCTTCAACCAATCGACTGTAGTGTAATTTTTTTTTCATGATTCGACTAGGTCCGATAGCGATTCTGCCAATCTCACGAGGTCACTTCACCATAGAAGGGATTTTTTTTAATCCAACCAGTAACCACATATGTCCAGTAGTAGTTCCAAACTATGGTCAGGCCCGCTTCAGAGTTAGATTTTCCTTGATAAGAATAGGAGCGATTGTGTTTTTGAGCGTCGACCGACTCCATTTAAAGTTGAATTTTATTGACCCAACAAAATCTAGCAGTGCGTGGATTTTGAAAATAAAAAATTCTGGATCTGCGTAAGTTTTTTTCGTACAATTGTTAGGTTTTTCAGCAAGACAAGTTATCTTTACTGCTTTAACCATTTCCGAACAAAGACTACAAATGCTTGCAAAAACCATAAATGGAAGTATTCATTTAGTGCATCCCGCAAAAATGATTGATTTTGAACTTCCTCCCCTCGACTCCTTCGTCACGATATCTGTTTAAATATTTATTTATTTATTTATTCAGACTAAGGCCGAAGTGGCCTGTGCGGTATATAAGAGTCTTCTCCATTCGGCTCGGTCCATGGCTACACGTCGCCAACCACGCAGTCTACGGAGGGTCCGCAAGTCATCTTCCACCTGATCGATCCACCTTGCCCGCTGCGCACCTCGCCTTCTTGTGCCCGTCGGATCGTTGTCGAGAACCATTTTCACCGGGTTACTGTCCGACATTCTGGCTACGTGCCCGGCCCATCGCAGTCGTCCGATTTTCGCGGTGTGAACGATGGATGATTCTCCCAACAGCTGATGCAATTCGTGGTTCATTCGCCTCCTCCACGTACCGTCCGCCATCTGCACCCCACCATAGATGGTACGCAGCACTTTCCTTTCGAAAACTCCAAGTGCGCGTTGGTCCTCCACGAGCATCGTCCAGGTCTCGTGTCCGTAGAGGACTACCGGTCTAATTAGCGTTTTGTAGATTGTCAGTTTGGTACGGCGGCGAACTCTATTCGATCGGAGCGTCTTGCGGAGTCCAAAGTACGTACGATTTCCAGCCACTATGCGTCTCCGAATTTCTCTGCTGGTGTTATTTTCGGCAGTCACCAGTGAGCCCAAGTACACAAATTCTTCTACCACCTCGATTTCGTCACCACCGATGCAAACTCGCGGTGGGTGGCTCACATTGTCTTCTCTTGAACCTCTGCCTATCATGTACTTCGTCTTCGACGTGTTGATGACTAGTCCGATCCGCTTAGCTTCCCTTTTCAGTCTGATGTAGGCTTCCTCCATCTTCTCAAAGTTACGTGCCATAATATCTATGTCGTCGGCGAAACCAAATAGCTGGACGGACTTATTGAAAATTGTACCACTCGTGTTAATCCCTGCTCTTCGTATTACCCCTTCCAAAGCGACGTTGAATAGCAAACACGAAAGACCATCACCTTGCCGTAACCCTCTGCGGGTTTCGAAGGGACTCGAAAATGCCCCTGAAACTCGAACTACGCACATCACCCGATCCATCGTCGCTTTGATCAATCGTGTCAGTTTATCCGGAAAACCGTGTTCGTGCATTAGCTGCCATAGCTGGTCCCGATCGATTGTATCATATGCGGCTTTGAAGTCGATGAATAGATGATGTACGGGCACGTTGTATTCGCGGCATTTCTGCAGTACTTGGCGAATGGCGAACACCTGGTCCGTGGTGGAGCGTTCGCCCATAAAACCCGCCTGGTACTGCCCCACGAACTCCCTTGCAGTTGGTGCTAATCGACGGCATAAAATTTGGGAGAGTACCTTGTAGGCGGCGTTCAGCAATGTGATTGCGCGGTAGTTGCTACAATCCAGCTTATCGCCCTTTTTTGCAGATGGGACACACGACACCTTCCATCCACTCCTGCGGCAAAACTTCCTCCTCCCAAACCTTGGTAATGACCCAGTGCAGCGCTCTAGCCAGTGCCTCACCACCGTGTTTAAATAGCTCTCCTGGTAGTTGGTCAACCCCAGGGGCTTTGTTGTTCTTCAGCCGGCCAATCTCCTCCTGGATTTCCTGGAGATCCGGAGCCGGTAGAATTATGTCCTGCGCGCGTTCTCCCAGGTCCATCACCATACCGCCATCTTCGTCTGCCACATCGCCATTCAGGTGCTCTTCGTAGTGCTGCCGCCACCTTTGGATCACCTCACGCTCGTTCGTAAGAAGGTTCCCGTTTATGTCCTTACACATATCAGGCTGTGGCACGTGGCCCTTACGTGAACGGTTTAACTTCTCATAAAACTTTCGTGTGTTATTAGCGCGGTACAGTTGCTCCGTTTCTTCACGGTCTCGATCTTCCTGCTGGCGCTTTTTCCTCCGGAAAATCGAGTTTTGTCTGTTCCGCGCCTGTTTATATCGTGCCTCGTTCGCTCTCGTGCGGTGTTGGAGCAGTATCGCCCATGCTGCATTCTTCTCCTCCACTAACTGCTCACATTCGCCGTCATACCAGTAGTTTCTCTGACACCGTGCTCAGTCCAGCGATCGCAGTGCTACCAATAGCCGATCGAATATCTCTCCAGCCATCTTCAAGAGACGCTGCGCCTAGCTGCTCTTCCGTTGGAAGTGCCACTTCCAGCTGCTGCGCGTATTCTTGGGCTAGTCTACCGTCTTGTAGCCGCCCAATGTTAAGCCGCGGCGTTCGACTTCGACGCGTGTTGTACACCGTCGAGAGTTTTGAGCGCAGGCATACTGCAACGAGGTAGTGGTCGGATTCAATATTCGCACTGCGGTAAGTGCGGACATTCGTGATGTCGGAGAAGAATTTACCGTCGATTAGAACGTGATCGATTTGGTTTTCCGTTTCTTGGTTAGGTGATCTCCATGTGGCCTTGTGGATATTTTTGCGGGGAAAGAAGGTGCTTCGGACTACCATTCCGCGGGAGGCTGCGAAGTTTATGCATCGTTGGCCGTTGTCATTCGATACGGTGTGCAGACTATCCGGTCCGTTGACCGGTCTATACATTTCCACCCTTCCTACCTGTGCGTTCATGTCACCGATGACGATTTTAACGTCCCGCAGTGGGCATCCATCGTATGTCTGCTCCAGCTGTGCGTAGAACGCTTCTTTCTCGTCGTCGGGTCTCCCTTCGTGTGGGCAGTGCACGTTGATGATGCTATAGTTGAAGAAACGGCCTTTAATCCTCAGCTTGCACATCCTTGCGTTGATTGGCTGCCACCCAATCACGCGTTGGCGCATCTTACCCAGCACTATGAAGCCGGTTCCCAGCTCGTTGGTGGCGCCACAGCTTTGGTAGAAGGTAGCCGCTCGATGCCCGCTTTTCCACACTTTCTGTCCTGTCCAGCAAATCTCCTGCAGCGCCACGACGTCGAAGTTGCGGGGATGTAATTCATCGTAGATCATCCTGTCGCAACCTGCGAAACCTAGCGACTTGCAATTCCATGTTCCAAGCTTCCAATCGTGATCCTGTATTCGTCGCCTAGGTCTTTGCCGATTATATCGAGTCGCATTATCTCTTATATTGTTCGTAATGATTGGTTTTCTAGGCGGCTTATTGGGCCTGCGCAAACCTCCTGTCTCGTCGGAGGGCCATCGTGTCAGGGCTGTTTAGCGTCCCACCTAACACCAGGACTTGGGCTTGTGCGCTTTGAGCGGCACACGGTCGCTTTGGTGGGGCCTACTTGCGGATACATGCAGCTTTTTATAGAGGTTTAACAGGGCCCACTGTCAAACCCCACCACATCCTAGGCAAGCCCCACAACTCGCAGATGGCCTGGGGAGGGATCGTCAAGCCCTTGGACATAGTCCCTGCTGCCCTGATCTGTTTAAATATCTAAATGCTTATTTTTTTTAATGGGATAATATTGTATAATTTTCAGTCTTATAAAACCGCTGAATCGTTGTGGCGTCTATTTTCCGATGTTTCGGTGTATATTTCATCATCTTCTTAAGGTATTTATAGGCTACACAACAAAACGTAGCCTTATTATTAGATTCTAACCCGGCTCTACAAGTTTCCTTACATTATTTCGAAAGTCAAAAAGAATCACAAAATTTCAAATAATTTTAAAGGTATTCTATTCCATCCTTCTTTGTGGATTTCAGGTATCAGCTTCCAATCCAATATATTCCTGAATATTGAATGCTATTTGAAGTATGTTTTTAGGTATGAGATTCAAATTGTTCTCCAAATGTAAAATTTACGTATTTGATTTCTCTTAGTAGAGGAGGGGCTCAATAAACGACTCGCCAAGGGCGCTGAGAGTCCACGCTACGGCTCTGCTCATACCAAATGGCGTCAAGAATTATTGCTGCACTCACTGAAGCAGTAGAGAAGGGCCGTTCAGCCGAATGCCACTTGGCCGAAGGCCACTAGGCCTAAAGTTGTTTGGCCGAAATACCCTTTGGCCGAAAGTCATTTGGCCGAGCAGACCATTATGCCGAAAGGCATATGACAGGAGTGAGAAGCGAGAGGTCTCGTCTCCTATTCGGCCGAATGACTTGTTCTGTCAAATGACTTATTCGGCCAACAGACCTATTCGCCAAGTGACCTATTCGAGCATGTAATGTCCTTTTCGGCCATATGACTTATTCGGCTGAATGGTCCGTACGGCTAAATGACTTTCAGCCAGATGGGTTTCGGTATAATGGTTTGTTCGGCCTAGTGGCATTCGGCCAAATGCCTTTCGGCCGAATGGGTTTCGGCCAAACGACTCTTCCTCTTAAGAAAAAAGTCGAGTCAAGTACGAGACACAGAAAACGGTCTTACTGTTGGTCGAAATACGTATCTGTCAAGATACAATTAAGTGGTGGAATTCAATGGGATTGTACAAACTCGTCTTATGACAAGAGACTCTTCCTCATTTACACAACAACCAGTGGACAAGTGGAGAATTTTTTACCTCTAGAAGAATTTCTCTTCGGGAATCGAACCCACACTCCATAGCACATGCGTCTAGACGACGATATTGTTAAGCTGAAAGAATAAAATCGTCGAAAGCTTTTGAAATTCAATTCAATTTATTCCAAAATATCCTTCCAACGTCATAAAATAAATTGTATAGTAGGTAAATGTATATAAGACAAAGCCGTAAGAGTAAAGGTGCCGTCAGACGTTGCAAGCAAATCACTCGCAACGAGCATTTTGCTCGCAGAAAGTGACAACTGTCAAAAAATTTCCTGTCTGACTACACTGAAAGTGATTGCATGCAAACAAATGACAACTCGTAAGCAAACGCTCGCTTGCAATGTGTGACTGCTAAGCGTTAAAAATTTTCAACTCGCAGAAACGAAATTGCGCTTGCTAGTGCAGCACTAGCAAATTTTTCGCTCGCAAAAGTGAAAACGTTTTCAGGTGGCAGTGTTGCACTGCAAAAATAGGAATGAAATTAGATTTTGTGGCCGAAAAACAAGTTTTTCGTTTTTGTTTATATTTGCATGAGAGTAAATCTGTCATTTGCTTAAAGTAAAAAATTGCTACGTGTGACTGCAATTGCGAGTGCTCTCAGAAATCATTCGCTCGCACGAGTGATTTGCTTGCAACGTCTGACGGAGCCTTAAGAGAATTGAGGGACTTGCATGTTAGCACAAAACAGATAGGCATAACAAACTACAAGTTTCAGACTTGGTTTTTTGTGTATCAACAATCGACGAACGGTGCTCTCGTACATCGAAGGCGAAAGAAATAGACAGTAAACATGCGATACTGCTCTGTCTTATGCACGTTGTTCAGTAAAGCCTGACTTTCACCGCTAGGTTCGCTAGCGCTTCCAAATTGTGCAAGGTTTACATTTTACGGCAAAGATGCCTATATGTTATGTGATGTTAGTGATTGGAGAGATGGGAAGCTTGTAAATTAAGATACCTAATTCGTTTAGCCCAAATAGACGTCTTTAACGATGAAATTGAATTAGGTTTGGAAAGTGAAAAAACTGAACATAATATTAAAAAATACGAAAAATATTAAAAAATACGTCTTGGGTCTCCAGTTAGCCTTGCGTGCAAAGGCGTAGGATTGCAAATGGCGAGTTCGATTCTCGGTACGGTCTAGGATATTTTCGAGTGGGAAACATTCTAGAATCGTTGGGCATAGTGTATCCAATGTACTTGCCACACAAGGTGCATACTCATGCAATGGCGGGCATGGAAAAGCTTTCAATAAATACCCAAGTAACCATGAAGCTATATATGCTTGCAAATAATATAGCCATTAAAGTTGACTTAAAGTTGAAAAAGGCCCTTTTACGACCGAAATAATGCCTTATTACTTTGGCATGTTCAAATAAAACATAATATGTAATGCATCGCTGCATTCGTAACGCTGAACTAGTGTATCGTTGCTTGACAGGCGATGAATAAATGCAGCTTTACATCGGTAAAACTGATCTAATGCAATTAGCATTTAATATGATGATCTGTAATTGATTACATGCATTAATTAATGCTTGGTAGTTAGTTGGGTAACTAAGGAAATGCTAATAGTACACTTAGTTGAAAAGCAGACCAAGTTCCAGTTGGAATGTAGAGCCATGAAAGAAGAAGAAGAAGACGTTTCTTAATCCATATCAGTTTTATAATATTATAATCGTAACCTTCGAGCAGGCACGCTGCCTCTCGGAGGCACTAAATCATCAGTCGAAGTCCAGTCTGATGTATGGTTTTCTTCAGCGCCGCCCGGAAGCCCGCAGTAATGAACTCCAACGTGGGTCGTTTCAACCTGGACGAAACAGAGCCCATGAGTTAATTTCTAAAAGAATAATGTGACTATATCCACGTTGATTCTCAATTGCAAACATGGCATTATTGATTGAATCCTGAAAATTGAGCGAAATTTACAAGATACTGAAAAAAGCGGAAAAATTTCAGAGGAATTGTGGAATCCTACGATGTTCAGAAATGTAGAATTTCCAATAATCTGAGCGTTCAGCATCAAGTAGCTTTTTGACTTACTTGACGTGATATTTTGTGCGTGAAAGTAAAACGGAAATAAATGCATAAAAAAAACAATTCTTGCGTACATATGTTGTAGAGTATTCTCAGTGATGGAGTTTAGAGATACTCAATACGATTTGTGATCAACTGAATCTACTTCTCGAAAACTTGGGTATTTTTTTATTGACGCTTGGTGACATTTTCCAAAACTCAGGCAAAATATAAAAGCAACTTTCAAGTTCTGAGTTACATGGAGACTTTCATAAATCATGTAAATCTGGATATCAGAAGTAACTAAGCTTTCTAGATCAGCTTATAAATAGGACCTGCGTTAAGATATTCTCTTTTCGAAAATGGCTCATCGTAAATATGAATACCCAATTAATGTCTTGTACTCACGTTGCGATGCTGTGGAATATGATGATGAGTGGAAACTCCAATAAATCCGTAATCCGAAGAGATCGAAAACAAAACATATGGGCGTTGCGATCAGATTCCCAACAAAATGGTATGCATAAAATTCGGTCCCAATCGCATCTCGTAGCAAATCCCATCAAAATTTATGTCACTCTATTTGCGAAATGAGTTCGCATGACACCGAAGTGGAAATTGCTTCTACCTAAAGCCAGGCTTGGCAACCAAATACATATACGATAATGGAAAAATTTCCTTGTTTTCCCTGCAGTCGGTCGGATCGGTATGATGCCGAACAATATTCAACAGGAGGTCCTCCTGCCAAAGTCGAGTCTACCGATACTCATACTCTGTGTCAAATGAAACGTATCGGCTTTCGCCCCGGAGTACTCCGGGGGCATCGTTTGTGCCCGGAGATGTGTGTCGATCTCTTTCGAAAAGCCGACACTCAATGTTAATCACATCGAATCACTGTTCAAACGTTCACCCATCCGCAGCTAAGCCCACAAACAACATGAACTACGCAACACGACCCAACATCGGAAACAACCCTACTCCTGACGACTTCGACGACGATGTCGGATTGTTTGTCAAGCGGCGTTGCGTTGCGTTGCTTGCTGCTATCGGGCCGGGTTATTGTTCGACATGAGCGCTCAGACGGTTTGACGCCCGGTTTGAATGATAGCGGTTCCGGGTGAATCTCGATTGTTGTCAATATATGAGCCCATCCCAGTAATTACTACACTGTTTGTCGAGCATCGGAAGTATGAGGTTGAGGGAACAACCTGTGATTCGAGCTCAGATGGGACAAACTGTTGAACCACACGGATTCGTCTAGTGTTTCAGAATCCGTGGGGTGCGGCATAGTTTTGAAAAGCATTTTGTTCATATGAGGGCTTTAGAGGCTCAGCGGTAAACGCTTGGCAACTTAGCAGACCACGCCGAAGGTGGATGGGTTCGAATTTCGGAAGTTTCAGAGTGGCAAAAAGCAACATTTATACGAATGCATTAATAATAACATGACTTCGAAACTTCATAGCTCTGGCGATGCTTTTGGTTTAATTTTGTATATTTAATTTTACATGTCTCACTGGTTTATAGTTTATTTACATGTTTTTTTTCACATTCGTGTGATTTAAATTCTGATTTCTAAGAAACAGATCTTTGAAATATTCTACCTCCACCTTTTTAGATGGCATTTGTAGTTGGTTCTTATAATTTTCAAAGAATCAAAAGGTAAGCAGTAGAATAGTTCCAAACGAACAATAACGAGCACATCTATCTCCCGGAGTTTTCCCTTGCGAGCAAACCAATGTTCACTGCACAACATTATTTCATGTCTGGTCGACGTTGACATTGATTCAAGCTAGGCCAGGGACTCAAACCACCAATCAAGTGTCTGCTGCCCGATTGGAATCAAAATTGTCAACTGTTGATGATAATTCTGACTCTCAGTATCATGCTGATGATGATGATGATCTGCCATCGAGGCTAGTCTGCGTCAGGTCGTATCTCAGTTGCTGCAATCTATCCATGCTGCGGACGTAGCTAAATAGCGAGTGGGAGGTAGCAAATAGATCTGACCGTGTGGGCAAGTTAGGGGGCTTGTGTGCGTTTGAAGTGGCGTCGGACATTCATTTGATGACATACTTCGTGATATCAGCAGGCACAACAAGAAATGGCTGTGTATCATTCCGGGCCTACCAATGAAAAAAGGGCGATTGTAACTTTTAACAGGCCGGACAAACAAGTTACATTACAACTCTTGCAACCATTGAATATGAAAGTGAACTGTTTGATTTTCAATCTAACGTGCCAAAATTCAAGATATCGAATGAAAAAAATGTGCCAATTTCGTTAGATGGTAGACGAAACTAATATACTTAAATAACTGTCTAAACAAGATCGCACAGGAACTCATGCCCGATTGAAAGCACTGAGAGCATGTCTCTTTGAATTATACCACCGAAAGCATCAATCGTAATACATCAAATACATATAGGTCTCTGAATCATCGAAAAATCATAATCATAATTACAAAATTTGACAAAAATTTAGTTATTAGAAAACAAAAAACTGTGGGTAATGTCTGTGACATAACTGCGAGGTGGACGTAGGACTTTGTATATAAATAATCGACAATAACTGCCCAAACATTATTATTACAATTTTCGTGATCAATTTAGAAAAAAATATCTTAAAATAAGGCAATTATCGAGTTTTCATCAAATGTTGGAATTTATGTCATTGATAAAACATATGTAGAAGTGACTGAATGATCGTACCAAAGTACTAGTCCTAAATTTTATCACCCGCAATCCCGTGTCCCATCCTACTAACCCCGAGTCAACCGTGGGTGTTTCAGTCCCCCTATTAGGGGAGAACGGTCCAAAATGCACCTCTGGGGCGAAATGGCCTCACTCGTAAAATCACTCATATAATCTGTTGTAGTATGTTTATGAACGCATATTACCATTACAATTCATAATTAGTTATCCATCATTGAGCTCTATTGGAAAAATTTAACAAAATCCCTTCATATACACTCAAATTTAACGATTTGCTATTCTTTCACCATATCCGTAAGACTGTATTTTAATCCATTAAGAAAAAAACAAACAACCATGCGTTCACCATCATTTTACATGCAATTGAGTAATTTTAGACCACCATTCGGGCGTTTTGCCCCAGGCCTATTTTTGAAACATTTTTTAAATGCGTTAGAAAGTAATGAAAACCTTATTGTTTTGAATAGGAGAACATTGTGAAATGTAGCTGGGTTTGTAAATTTTACACACAAACGTTGAAATTGTTGGGTATTTTTGTTTATATGGGCGAAAACATCGAAAAAGCTTAAGGCCACCGTCTCGTGGGTTTGCGCTTTGAACAATTTATATGGGAGAGTGGCGTTACGCTGATTTTAGATCAACAATTTTGACCAAACTGATTGAAATAATCGACCACCGAAACAATCACTACATCAGGAATTTGATATTCTTTGAAATGTGTGAAAAACAATGTGAAAGTTTTTCCGGGATTTTCCAGGATACTTCGGGGACTGCCGCAAGGTGCACACAATTTTACCACCCAAAGACTTTTCCCGCGAATTACGCAAAATTCAAAGCGGTGACATATGTATTTTTATGTTGTAAACTATTGACACAAGTCAAAAGAATGTGTATGTTCCATTACTTGTGCAAATAAATTCAATTTTCCGGGAAAAACAACGAATTTCCCAAGTCAGGTCAATCAAAGGTTCAATACGGAATTGTGACTCCGGGGAAGGAATAAAAATTAATCAAAAAATTCAAAAAATCAGTTGGAAGTGTATAATAATGAAATCAATGAAAATCTTCCAGCATAATTACAATATCTCATAAGTTTTCCCTGGTTTTCCCGAATTCTACATGAATTAGATGGTGAAGCGTTACGAAGCGCGAAAGAGGGAAGCGAAGGAAATATAAACGTAACGTTCTGGTCTTTGCCGATGGGTATGATACAAGGCCATCGGTCGGCGCGACCTATGTACGTAAACGAGGGGAGCTTCGATAATGTGAGCAAGCTGCGGTTTTGAATGTTTTCCGTATCATCATAATGATTAATTATAGCATGTGAGACAGGAAAGCTTTATAATCAATTTTGTTATGTGGAGTAGTACTATTTCTACTCATACGAATAATGAATAGTTTTTTATTTGTTATATTTACCAAAAGACATTGCAAAAATACGAATTCTGAATTAATTATGAATGAACATTATGTTTCAGAGACCAACATTGTTATTTCGATCGAGTTGTGCTGAATTCTCACACCGGGAATATAAATGTGATAAACATTATCAGCTTCAATGAAGCATCAGCTGCCCCTCAGCCATACGATTTTGTCGTGCGAACGATTGCACCGCAACATCCATGCAACACTCTTGCAAACCTCGACATATTTTCATTTGGGCAAAATATGATCGTGAAACATAAAATAATTCTATGTAATTAATAATACTGCCTTCAACATGAAATTTTAATAGTTTGTCGATATCCACCGGAATGCAAACATTAGATAAAATTCATTAGGAATGGTACACGGCACTTAGTTCATATAAATAACACAATGATCGCAATAATTCTTACGTCGTTTCAAAAAAACTGTCCAATATTTCATCCTTTGTATGAAGATACCGACGACCGTGTTGTGTTGCATGAAATTGTTCGGTTAGGAAGGATTAGTCGTTCTGCAGACAGCTTGAAGAACGGTTGGTTGGAAACTGTTCCAGCATGATAAATTTCGAAAAATCCAGTATTTCAGATAATAGCATTTCAAGGAAGAAAACATTAGGATCACAAAATTTTAGAATTTTATGATTTTAGATTCGAAATATGCTTGGGCTTCGAAATAAAACAAATTAGACAAATAAGCGACATAAATCAAACAAGACAAATAAGTGAAATAAAGCATATAAGAAAACTAAGGCAAATAAGACAAAAAAGCAGGGATGTCATTCTAGAGCCATCCAACACGAATATAATTATATCATTGTATAGACCGTAAAAATCGATGTCCGACGCCATTTTGAAATCCAAGATGGCGGACCGAAATTCAAGATGGCGGCCATATGGTCCAATTATTTGACCTGAAACCATGCAATATGGGTCTCTATCGATCGGGCTTGATGAGTAGTACTCGAAAATCGATGTCCAAAGCCATTTTGAAATCCAAGATGGCGGACCGAAATTCAAGATGGCGGCCATATCAGGGCTGGTAGCGATAAATGCCGTTCAAAATAGTGACTTAGTGACCAACGATGACGAAAAAAGTGACCAAATAGTGACTTTCAGAAGCAGAAAAAGTGACCAAATAGTGACTTTTGTATGAAGTACTAACCAGGTACTGAGCTGAGTTGCATTCGTATTGTTCATGTGTAACTCGTAGTAGATCGGAAACTAAGGATATCATGTTTTTTCAAATCCTTATTAGAATGCTATCAGAAATAAAAATTACAATATCATGAGGTTTACTTCTGCTGGCCGTGTGCATCTTCATCGTAACTAGGGAGAGGATGGATCTTAGCAGGGGCAACTGACTTGGCGACACCATCATAAATACCACAGAGTTGAATATTGAGGAAGGTATTCGTTGGGACATCCAGAAGCATATTGCTAGCCCCATGGTAAACCTTATTCCGTAACACACAGGAGCAGGTAACGAGTTACAAGTTGTTACACTAAACCATGCTTATAATTTCATCAACGATTTTGAAGTTCTACAGCATTGTGGTAATAAAGTTTAACATAAGCTCGAAGTTTTTCGTGAAACTGCAGTTCGTGTATGAAAAAGACAGAATGAAGTATAACAAATTTTGCGCTGTCTTTTACTATCGATCAAAAATATTGTCTCGTCAAAATATATTCCTAAAAATTTTACCATATATAGATGATTCAGCTGCAAGACAGTATGAAAAAGTGCTAGAACGATGTTTTGGATTGGGTTTTCGCTAATTTTTATGTAGTTAGACGTATGAACATTCGTTTCGGCACGTTGAAAAATTAACACGGTTTTTCGGCAAAAAAGAAATAAAAAGATCTAATCAATTACTAGACAGAGAATTATTTAGAATCACAAAACTTATGAATCTTTATAAGGAAAAATTGTTGAAAAAAACTTAAAGAATCCAAAATTAGGATGACATCTTTAAAATACGATTTTTATTAATGAAAAATAACATTTTTAATTGAAACAAATTTATAGAGTCCATTTGCCATTTGTTTTTTCGAGACCCTGATCTCGGTTTCATTAAAAACATTAACTCATATATAACATGAATTTCACCGAACCTAAGTTTCAAGTTTCGTAAAATGTGATACAAAATCTTGAATTTGATGCAGAAATTGCTTTGGAAAACTCTGAAATTTTTTCAAAAATTTCAGCGGAAGTTGATTTTTTGTGGAAAACCTTGTGAAAATTTCTAGGATTTTTTTTCAGAAATTGTGCAGAAAATACTTCAATCCTTATGGAATCTCTCCAGGAGTTCAAACGGAAATTCCAACAGAAATCCGATGACGAATGTCAGCAAAAAAAAACTTCCGGAAATTCTTTCATAGCACAAATTCAAGGCAGAATATTTTGTAGACATTCCTGCTGTCTTTCAGGAATTTCCGCGGAAACTGCACGTCAATTACTATAAAAACTTCTCCGCGAATCCCTGAAAAAATTCTCCTTCAAATACAAGCGGATTTTTTCATGAATTCTGGTAGAAATCTTTTTGAGAATTCCTTCAGATATTGTTCCTAAGAAAAACCTTCCGAAAATTATTTCCCAAATTCAAGGCGGAATTTTTACGGATTTTACATAAAGATTTATGCGGTCATCGCTACAGAAATTTCAGTGAAAGTTCTTCTAAGAGAAACAAAGGTAGGAAGATTCTTATAAAGCGAAGTTGGATTTTTCTCTAGATACAGGAAACTTACCCAACTTAGGAAGTAGTGCGCTGGCTTCGCCTAAAGATGCGCTAAACAACGCATCAATTAGTTTGACAGATAAAACTTCGGAAGAAAGTTCGGTTCGGAAGTCGCTATGTTCGAATTCTAATGTGGTGCTACGCCGACAATATCATGCTGTGTGATTCGTCGTAGAGGGGTTAATCAATCAGAAACTAAGAAATATCTCGGAATTATGTCAAAATTGACGTGACAAAAATGGATATTCAGAAACGATAAAAATGACAACAAGTGAAGTTCTTACCCTTAAAATGCTTGTTAAACGAGTGCTCAAGAGTATAATTCATTCCATAATGGCTTGGAATCCGCATTAAATCCGCGAGAATAGGAAAAACCGCGAAAATCGCGAAATCCTCGTAGTCGTAACAATCCTGCGCTTTATATACGGCGCTGCCTAAACGTATGCCCAAGCTTCGCTGAGTGGTTTGTCTGTGTGTCTCTCGAACCCGCAGTCCATGGTTCGAACCCACTTTGCCTTTCATAAGACGGCCTTGGAGCAATTTTTCAAACTTTATATATTTTGCTAACAGATTTACAAATGATTTTTATTTTGAACTTTTTTTTTTACAAATGGTGGTGCGAAAATAGTGACTTTAGTGACCATTTTCCGAAAAATAGTGACTTTAGTGACTTTTAGATGCAAATAGTGACTTTTTAGTGACTAGGCTCAAAATAGTGACCAAGTCACTAAAAAGTGACTTGCTACCAGCCCTGCCATATGAACCAATTATTTGGCCTAAAATCATGTAATATGTGTGTCTATCGATCGGGCTTGATGAGTAGAACTCGAAAATCAATGTCCGAAGCCATTTTGAAATCCAAGATGGCGGACCGAAATTCAAGATGGCGGCCATATGGACCAAATATTTGGCCTGGAACCATGCAATATGGGTGTCTTTCGATCGGGCTTGATGAACAGAACTCGAAAATCGATGTCCAAAGCCGTTTTGAAATCCAAGATGGCGGACCGAAACTCAAGATGGCGGCCATATGAACCAATTATTTGGCCTAAAATCATGTAATATGTGTGTCTATCGATCGGGCTTGATGAGTAGAACTCGAAAATCAATGTCCGAAGCCATTTTGAAATCCAAGATGGCGGACCGAAATTCAAGATGGCGGCCATATGGACCAATCAGTTGACCTGAAAACATGCAATATGGGTGTCTTTCGATCGGGTTTGATTATCAATCCGAGGCCATTTCAATGTCCGAGGCCATTTTGAAAATCAATGTCCGAGGCCATTTTGAAATCCAGGAAGGCGGACCGAAATTCAAGATGGCGGCCATATGAACCAATTATTTGGCCTGAAACCATGCAATATGGGTGTCTTTCGAACGGGCTTGATGAATAGAACTCGAAAATCGATGTTCGGAGCCATTTTGAAATCCAAGATGGCGGACCGAAATTCAAGATGGCGGCCATATGGAACAATTAGTTGACCTGAGAACATGCAATATGGGTCTCTATCAATCGGGCTTGATGAGTAAAACTCGAAAATCGATGTCCGAGGCCATTTTGAAATCCAAGATGGCGGACCGAAATTCAAGATGGCGGCCATATGAACCAAATATTTGGCCTGAAACCATGCAATATGTGTGTCTATCGATCGGGCTAGATAGGTAGAACTCGAAAATCGAAAAAATTTGAAATCCAAGATGGCGGCTCGAAATTCAAGATGGCGGCCATATGGACCAATCAGTTGACCTGAAAACATGCAATATGGGTGTCTATCGATCGGACTTGATGAGTAGAACTCTAAAATCAATGTTTGACGCCATTTTGAAATCCAAGATGGCGGACAGAAATGTAAGATGGCGGCCATATGAACCAAATATTTGGCCTGAAACCATGCAATATGGGTCTCTATCGAACGGGCTTGATAGGTAGAACTCGAAAATCGATGTCCGGAGACATTTTAAAATCCAAGATGGCGGACCGAAATTCAAGATGGCGGCCATATGGACCAATCAGTTGACCTGAAAATTTGCAATATGGGTGTCTATCAACCGGGCTTGATGAGTAAAACTCGAAAATCGATGTCCGAGGCCATATTGAAATCCCAGATGGCGGACCGAAATTCAAGATGGCGGTCATATGAACCAATTATTTGGCCTGAAACCATGCAATATGGGTGTCTATCGATCGGGCTTGATGAGTAGAACTCTAAAATCAATGTTTGACGCCATTTTGAAATCCAAGATGGCGGACAGAAATGTAAGATGGCGGCCATATGAACCAAATATTTGGCCTGAAACCATGCAATATGGGTCTCTATCGAACGGGCTTGATAGGTAGAACTCGAAAATCGATGTCCGGAGACATTTTAAAATCCAAGATGGCGGACCGAAATTCAAGATGGCGGCCATATGGACCAATCAGTTGACCTGAAAATTTGCAATATGGGTGTCTATCAACCGGGCTTGATGAGTAAAACTCGAAAATCGATGTCCGAGGCCATATTGAAATCCCAGATGGCGGACCGAAATTCAAGATGGCGGTCACAGGGCTGGTAGCGATAAATGCCGTTCAAAATAGTGACTTAGTGACCAACGATGACGAAAAAAGTGACCAAATAGTGACTTTCAGAAGCAGAAAAAGTGACCAAATAGTGACTTTTGTATGAAGTACTAACCAGGTACTGAGCTGAGTTGCATTCGTATTGTTCATGTGTAACTCGTAGTAGATCGGAAACTAAGGATATCATGTTTTTTCAAATCCTTATTAGAATGCTATCAGAAATAAAAAAATTACAATATCATGAGGTTTACTTCTGCTGGCCGTGTGCATCTTCATCGTAACTAGGGAGAGGATGGATCTTAGCAGGGGGCAACTGACTTGGCGACACCATCATAAATACCACAGAGTTGAATATTGAGGAAGGTATTCGTTGGGACATCCAGAAGCATATTGCTAGCCCCCATGGTAAACCTTATTCCGTAACACACAGGAGCAGGTAACGAGTTACAAGTTGTTACACTAAACCATGCTTATAATTTCATCAACGATTTTGAAGTTCTACAGCATTGTGGTAATAAAGTTTAACATAAGCTCGAAGTTTTTCGTGAAACTGCAGTTCGTGTATGAAAAAGACAGAATGAAGTATAACAAATTTTGCGCTGTCTTTTACTATCGATCAAAAAATATTGTCTCGTCAAAATATATTCCTAAAAATTTTACCATATATAGATGATTCAGCTGCAAGACAGTATGAAAAAGTGCTAGAACGATGTTTTGGATTGGGTTTTCGCTAATTTTTATGTAGTTAGACGTATGAACATTCGTTTCGGCACGTTGAAAAATTAACACGGTTTTTCGGCAAAAAAGAAATAAAAAGATCTAATCAATTACTAGACAGAGAATTATTTAGAATCACAAAACTTATGAATCTTTATAAGGAAAAATTGTTGAAAAAAACTTAGAGAGTCCAGAATTAGGATGACATCTTTAAAATACGATTTTTATTAATGAAAATAACATTTTTAATTGAAACAAATTTATAGAGTCCATTTGCCATTTGTTTTTTCGAGACCCTGATCTCGGTTTCATTAAAAACATTAACTCATATATAACATGAATTTCACCGAACCTAAGTTTCAAGTTTCGTAAAATGTGATACAAAATCTTGAATTTGATGCAGAAATTGCTTTGGAAAACTCTGAAATTTTTTCAAAAATTTCAGCGGAAGTTGATTTTTTGTGGAAAACCTTGTGAAAATTTCTAGGATTTTTTTTCAGAAATTGTGCAGAAAATACTTCAATCCTTATGAAATCTCTCCAGGAGTTCAAACGGAAATTCCAACAGAAATCCGATGACGAATGTCAGCAAAAAAACTTCCGGAAATTCTTTCATAGCATAAATTCAAGGCAGAATATTTTGTAGACATTCCTGCTGTCTTTCAGGAATTTCCGCGGAAACTGCACGTCAATTACTATAAAAACTTCTCCGCGAATCCCTGAAAAAAATCTCCTTCAAATACAAGCGGATTTTTTCATGAATTCTGGTAGAAATCTTTTTGAGAATTCCTTCAGATATTGTTCCTAAGAAAAACCTTCCGAAAATTATTTCCCAAATTCAAGGCGGAATTTTTACGGGATTTTACATAAAGATTTATGCGGTCATCGCTACAGAAATTTCAGTGAAAGTTCTTCTAAGAGAAACAAAGTTAGGAAGATTCTTATAAAGCGAAGGTGGATTTTTCTCTAGATACAGGAAACTTACCCAACTTAGGAAGTAGTGCGCTGGCTTCGCCTAAAGATGCGCTAAACAACGCATCAATTAGTTTGACAGATAAAACTTCGGAAGAAAGTTCGGTTCGGAAGTCGCTATGTTCGAATTCTAATGTGGTGCTACACCGACAATATCATGCTGTGTGATTCGTCGTAGAGGGGATAATCAATCAGAAACTAAGAAATATCTCGGAATTATGTTAAAATTGACGTGACAAAAAATGGATATTCAGAAACGATAAAAATGACAACAAGTGAAGTTCTTACCCTTAAAATGCTTGTTAAACGAATGCTCAAGAGTATAATTCATTCCATAATGGCTTGGAATCCGCATTAAATCCGCGAGAATAGGAAAAACCGCGAAAATCGCGAAATCCTCGTAGTCGTAACAATCCTGCGCTTTATATACGGCGCTGCCTAAACGTATGCCCAAGCTTCGCTGAGTGGTTTGTCTGTGTGTCTCTCGAACCCGCAGTCCATGGTTCGAACCCACTTTGCCTTTCATAAGACGGCCTTGGAGCAATTTTTCAAACTTTATATATTTTGCTAACAGATTTACAAATGATTTTTATTTTGAACTTTTTTTTTTACAAATGGTGGTGCGAAAATAGTGACTTTAGTGACCATTTTCCGAAAAATAGTGACTTTAGTGACTTTTAGATGCAAATAGTGACTTTTTAGTGACTAGGCTCAAAATAGTGACCAAGTCACTAAAAAGTGACTTGCTACCAGCCCTGCGGTCATATGAACCAATTATTTGGCCTGAAACCATGCAATATGGGTGTCTATCGATCGTGCTTGATGAGTAGAACTCGAAAAACCATGTCCGAATCCATTTTGAAATCCAAGATGGCGGACCGAAATTCTAGATGGCGGCCATATGAACTAATTATTTGAATTGCAACCATGCAAAATGGGTGTCTATCGATAAGGCTTGATGAGTAGAACTCGAAAACCGATGCGCGACGCTTTTTTGAAATTTAAGATGGCGGACTGAAATACAAGATGGTGGCCATATGATTAAAATATTTGACCTGAAACCATGCAATATGGGTGTCTATCGATTGAGCTTGATGGGTACCACTCGAAAATCGTTATCCGAAGCCATTTTGAAACCCAAGATGACGGACCGAAATTCAAGATGACGGCCATATGAACCAATTATTTGAACTGCAACCATGCAATATGGGTGTCAATCGATCAGGCTTGATGAGAAGAACTCGAAAATCAATTATTGACGCCATTTTGAAAACCAAGATAGCGGACCGAAATACAAGTTGGCGGCCATATGAACTAATTATTTGAATTGCAACCATGCAATATGGGTGTCTATCGATCAGGCTTGATGAGTAGAACTCGAAAATCGATGCGCGACGCTATTTTGAAATCCAAGATGGTGGACCGAAATACAAGATGGTGGCTATTTGGTGAAATTATTTGACCTGAAACCATGCAATATTGGTGTCTATCGATCGAGCTTGATGAGTTCAACTCGAAAATCGATGTCCGAGGCCATTTTGAAACCCAACATGGCGGAACGAAATTCAAGATGACGGCCATATGAACCAATTATGTGAACTGTAGCCATGCAATTTGGGTGTCTATCGATTAGGCCTGATGAGGAGAACTCGAAAATCTAAGATTGACGCCATTTTGAAATCCAAGATGGCGTACCGAAATTCGAGTGTCAATGGATCGAGTTTGATGAGTAGAACTCAAAAAATTGTATATAAATAATGGTGTGTTCTGCCAACATCAATATTTTTGCATTGAAGCGCCGTCGTTCAAAGTTTGTCACGCCACTGAGGGGCCGTACATATATTACGTAAGCACTTATCGGGAGAGGGGGGTTGGTCAATATCTTACGCTCCATATAAATTAAAAATCATTTGTGTGAAACATTCTTACATGGGGGAGGGGGGCTCGAAACACCCAGGAAATTGCTTACGTAATAGTGTGAGACCCCTGATCTATGATGTTATATGCTGGTTCAAATTTTGAGAAAATAACAGATTTTCCCGTTGAAACTCTGAAGATTTATTGGAATTTTCGTAAAACTACCCGGTAGAGCCCTACAATACCATGTTGAGACTCCATAGATTTTTTTTCGCGAAAATACAATTGATTCCTTCGAAAATTCCGTACAATTTTACGTTGTTATTTCGAAAAGCTCTGTAAAAACTAAGTAAAACTTCGGGTGGAAAATTCGAAGAATTTCCCTTTGAAATTCAAAGTTTTTCTCGTTGAAATAGAATTTTTGGACGGTTTCTGCCAAACGAAAGCAATTTGATCGAATGCCACAATTCCGATAGTTGTTTGGCCAAATATGTCTTTTGACTGAATAAATCATTTGGCTGAAGCTCATCTAGCCTAAAGTTATTTCGCCAAAACAGATGAACAGTTCCTTTAGCGTAATAAAACGGTAGGCCAAATTTCTCAATTTTCCGAAAATGCCCTTTGTCCAAAATTGTCGTTTGACAGTGAGGACTATTTGGCGGGAATGGATATTAGGCCTAAATTGTCGTTCGGGTGGATTGGTCATTTTACCAATAAATAAGTAGTTTAGCCAAATCTGTATTTTGGCAGAAAATTACGTGTGGCGAGAATAGCTGTTTTGCGGAAAGTACATTTTTAATCTAATTTGTTTTTGCTGAACAACAATTCCTTCCGAACAATATTTTTGGGAAAATAATTAAGTTCCTTTAGAAGAATGTGTTCACCTGTAGGAAGACCAGTTGAGTACTTTTTTTTGAATTCTCACACGTTGTAATCGTATTTCGACTTCAACTGTTAAGCCATCTTCAGTGTCTCGTTACTCGACTCGATCGATAGACACCCATCTTGGATTTCAAAATGGCGTAAAACATTCATTTTCGAGTTCTACTCATCAAGCCCGTTCGATAGACACACATATTGCATGTTTTCAGGCCAAATATTTGGTTCATATGGCCGCCATCTTGTATTTCGGTTCGCCATCTTGAATTTCAAAATGGCTTCGGACATCGATTTTCGAGTTCTACTCATCAAGCCCGATTGATAGACACCCATATTGCATGGTTTCAGGCCAAAAAATTGGACCATATGGCCGCCATCTTGTATTTCGGTCCGCCATCTTGGATTGCAAAATGGCGTCAATCATTGATTTTCGAGTTCTACTCATCAAGTCCGATCGATAGACACCCATATTGCATGTTTTCAGGTCAACTAATTGGTCCATATGGCCACCATCTTGAATTTCGGGCCGCCATATTGGATTTCAAAATGGCTTCTGACATCGATTTTCGAGTTCTCTCATCAAGCCCGATCGATAGAAATCCGTATTGCATGGTTTCAGGCCAAATATTTGGTTCATATGGCTGCCATCTTATATTTCGGTCTGCCATCTTGGATTTCAAAATGGCGTCAAACATTGATTTTTGAGTTCTACTCATCAAGCTCGATCGATAGACACCCATCTAAGATTTCAAAATGGCGTCAAACATTATTTTTAGAGTTCTACTAATCAAGCCCGATTGATAGACACCCATATTGCATGGTTTCAGGCCAAAAAATTGGACAATATGGCCGCCATCTTGTATTTCGGTCCACCATCTTGGATTGCAAAATGGCGTCAATCATTGATTTTGGAGTTCTACTCATCAAGTCCGATCGATAGACACCCATATTGCATGTTTTCAGGTCAACTAATTGGTCCATATGGCCGCCATCTTGAATTTCGAGCCGCCATCTTGGATTTCAAAATGGCCTCGGACATCGATTTTAGAGTTCTACTCATCAAGCTCGATCTATAGACACCCATATTGCATGGTTTCAGGCCAAATAATTGGTTCATATGGCCGCCATCTTGAATTTCGATCCGCCATCTTGGATTTCAAAATGGCTTTGGACATCGATTTTCGAGCCATCAAGCCCGATCGAAAGACACCCATATTGCATGGTTTCAGGCCAAATATTTGGTTCATATGGCCGTTATCTTGTATTTCTGTCCGCCATCTTGGATTTCAAAATGGCATCAAACATTCATTTTCGAGTTCTACTCATCAAGCCCGATTGATAGACACTCATATTGCATGGTTTCAGGCCAAATAATTGGTTCATACGGCCGCCATCTTGAATTTCGGTCCGCCATCTTGGATTTCAAAATGGCTTTGGACATCGATTTTCGAGTTGTGCTTATCAAGCTTGATCGATAGACATCCATAATGCATGGTTTCAGGTCAAATAATTGGACCATATGGCCGCCATCTTGAATTTCGGTCCGCCATCTTGGATTTCAAAACGGCTTTGGACATCGATTTTCGAGTTCTATTCATCAAGCCCGATCGAAAGACACCCATATTGCATGGTTTCAGGCCAAATAATTGGTTCATATGGCCGCCATCTTGAATTTCGGTCCGCCTTCTTGGATTTCAAAATGGCCTCGGACATTGATTTTCAAAATGGCCTCGGACATTGAAATGGCCTCGGATTGATAATCAAACCCGATCGAAAGACACCCATATTGCATGTTTTCAGGTCAACTGATTGGTCCATATGGCCGCCATCTTGAATTTCGGTCCGCCATCTTGGATTTCAAAATGGCTCCGGACATAGATTTTCGAGTTCTACTCATCAAGCCCGAACGATAGAGACCCATATTGCATGTTTTCAGGTCAACTAATTGGTCCATATGGCCGCCATCTTGAATTTCGGGCCGCCATCTTGGATTTCAAAATGGCTTCGGACATTGATTTTCGAGTTCTACTCATCAAGCCCGATCGATAGACACACATATTACATGATTTTAGGCCAAACAATTGGTTCATATGGCCGCCATCTTGAATTCGGTCCGCCATCTTGGATTTCAAAATGGCTTTGGACATCGATTTTCGAGTTCTACTCATCAAGCCCGATCGATAGACACCCATATTGCATGGTTTCAGGTCAAATAATTGGACCATATGGCCGCCATCTTGAATTTCGGTCCGCCATCTTGGATTTCAAAATGGCTCCGGACATAGATTTTCGAGTTCTACTCATCAAGCCCGAACGATAGAGACCCATATTGCATGTTTTCAGGTCAACTAATTGGTCCATATGGCCGCCATTTTGAATTTCGGTCCGCCATCTTGGATTTCAAAACGGCTTTGGACATCGATTTTCGAGTTCTATTCATCAAGCCCGATCGAAAGACACCCATATTGCATGGTTCCAGGCCAAATATTTGGTCCATATGGCCGCCATCTTGAATTTCGGTCCGCCATCTTGGATTTCAAAATGGCTTCGGACATTGATTTTCGAGTTCTACTCATCAAGCCCGATCGATAGACACACATATTACATGATTTTAGGCCAAATAATTGGTTCATATGGCCGCCATCTTGAATTTCGGTCCGCCATCTTGGATTTCAAAATGGCTTTGGACATCGATTTTCGAGTACTACTCATCAAGCCCGATCGATAGAGACCCATATTGCATGGTTTCAGGTCAAATAATTGGACCATATGGCCGCCATCTTGAATTTCGGTCCGCCATCTTGGATTTCAAAATGGCCTCGGACATCGATTTTTACGGTCTATACAATGATACAGTGATAGACATTCGTTTAGCCGAGCTCAAGATTTGGTAATAAATTCTGAAAAAAAATCTCAAACATGTTTTTATTCGGGATATTTTTAGTCTTAGTGGTAGTGTACTTGAACCGCTTTCATGAGAAGGAAACGAACCGCGCGCACACACACATCGAACCAGTAGCGGCGAATGTAAACATTCGAACATCGTTTTGAGCCTAGACATTCGTTTAGCCGAGACGCAAAAAAAAAGTTTTTCCGTAAAAATATCGCAGTTTTTCAGTGGATTAGAACACATATCGGCAAAACAACTAATAATCTTCAAAGTGCGTTAATAGTACGGTGTTTATTTTTTGTTGATAGATGATAAAATATTTTTTTCAGGAATGGCGAAGGGTACTCGCCTAACAGCAGAAGAACGGCGTATAATTAAGTTGTTTAAGGAGGAGGGTCACTCTAACGTCTCAATTGCATGGAAAATTGGTCGTTCTGAGAGTGGTAAGTAATTTTCTTAAAAAAGGTTCAAAATATGGAATTAAACCGGCTACCAAAGGACGAACCAAACTGTCTTTGAGGCTGAAAGGTCAAATCAGACATGAAGCCACCCAAAATCGGTTGTCCTGCTCGCAGATAAAGAAGAAATTGGATGTTCCGGTGACTCCTCGGCAGATTGCTCGGATTCTAAATCAATCGCCGAACATCAAATGGAAGAAACTGCAAGGAAAACCGAAGCTCAATCTCACTCATAAGCAGAACCGGCTCAAGTTCGCCCGGAAGTACATGGAGTGGAAGACAGAATGGCAAAACGTTGTGTTTTCTGATGAGAAGAAGTTTAATTTAGATGGTCCGGACTGTTATAGTTGCTACTGGCATGATTTGAGTAAGACCACTGTCGTGAGATCGAAGCGAAACTTTGGAGGTGGAAGTTTGATGGTATGGGGTGCCTTCTCCTACCATGCAAAGCTTCCGATTTGTTTCATCTCGACCCGAATGAATTCTGGAATGTATCTGGAGCTATTGGAAGATGTTTTAATCGGTCATATTGAAAATGACGCGAATGATGACATCATATTCCAGCAGGACAATGCATCTATCCACGTCTCCAAACAATCCAGGGCTTGGTTCCGCTCCTGGTGTGGCCAGCTTGCAGTCCTGATTGCAATCCCATAGAAAACCTCTGGGGAATCTTGGCTGCAATGGTTTATGCAAACGGACGTCAATTTGATAGCATTTCTAGTCTTAAGACAGCAATTCAAGAGTGTTGGGCCAAAATAGACATGGCAACACTGCGAAAGTTGTCTGATTCGATGCCAAACCGCATTTTTGAAGTAATCCGAAAGGATGGTGGCCATACAAAGTATTAGCTATCGATTATCTTCGAAATTTCTTATTTACAGTGAAATTTGACAATTCGGCTAAACGAATGTCCACCCAGTTTTCAATATTTTTTTCTTTATTTTTACCTAAATGTATTTTAAGTTAAGTTTTAATGATGAATTTGTTGACAATAAAAGATATCCATACTGTAAGCTCAAAAAAGCATTGGGTTGTGTGTTTTTATTTCAAATACAAAGAAAAAATGGGGGTCGGCTAAACGAATGTCTACCACTGTATAATTATATTCGTGTTGGATGGCTCTAGAATGACATCCCTGCTTTTTTGTCTTATTTGCCTTAGTTTTCTTATATGCTTTATTTCACTTATTTGTCTTGTTTGATTTATGTCGCTTATTTGTCTAATTTGTTTTATTTCGAAGCCCAAGCATATTTCGAATCTAAAATCATAAAATTCTAAAATTTTGTGATCCTAATGTTTTCTTCCTTGAAATGCTATTATCTGAAATACTGGATTTTTCGAAATTTATCATGCTGGAACAGTTTCCAACCAACCGTTCTTCAAGCTGTCTGCAGAACGACTAATCCTTCCTAACCGAACAATTTCATGCAACACAACACGGTCGTCGGTATCTTCATACAAAGGATGCAATATTGGACAGTTTTTTTGAAACGACGTAAGAATTATTGCGATCATTGTGTTATTTATATGAACTAAGTGCCGTGTACCATTCCTAATGAATTTTATCTAATGTTTGCATTCCGGTGGATATCGACAAACTATTAAAATTTCATGTTGAGGGCAGTATTATTAATTACATAGAATTATTTTATGTTTCACGATCATATTTTGCCCAAATGAAAATATGTCGAGGTTTGCAAGAGTGTTGCATGGATGTTGCGGTGCAATCGTTCGCACGACAAAATCGTATGGCTGAGGGGCAGCTGATGCTTCATTGAAGCTGATAATGTTTATCACATTTATATTCCCGGTGTGAGAATTCAGCACAACTCGATCGAAATAACAATGTTGGTCTCTGAAACATAATGTTCATTCATAATTAATTCAGAATTCGTATTTTTGCAATGTCTTTTGGTAAATATAACAAATAAAAAACTATTCATTATTCGTATGAGTAGCAATAGTACTACTCCACATAACAAAATTGATTATAAAGCTTTCTCCTGTCTCACATGCTATAATTAATCATTATGATGATACGGAAAACATTCAAAAGCGCTGCTTGCTCACATTATCGTAGATCCCCTCGTTTACGTAGATAGGTCGCGCCGACCGATGGCCTTGTATCATACCCATCGTCAAAGACCAGAACGTTACGTTTATATTTCCCAACTTCCCACTTTCGCGCTTCGTAACGCTTCACCATCTAATTCATGTAGAATGCAGGAAAACCAGGGAAAACTTATGAGATATTGTAATTATGCTGGAAGATTTTCATTGATTTCATTATTATACACTTCCAACTGATTTTTGAATTTTTTGATTAATTTTTATTCCTTCCCCGGAGTCACAATTCCGTATTGAACCTTTGATTGACCTGACTTGGGAAATTCGTTGTTTTTCCCGGAAAATTGAATTTATTTGCACAAGTAATGGAACATACACATTCTTTTGACTTGTATCAATAGTTTACAACATAAAAATACATATGTCACCGCTTTGAATTTTGCGTAATTCGCGGGAAAAGTCTTTGGGTGGTAAAATTGTGTGCACCTTGCGGCAGTCCCCGAAGTATCCTGGAAAATCCCGGAAAAACTTTCACATTGTTTTTCACACATTTCAAAGAATATCAAATTCCTGATGTAGTGATTGTTTCGGTGGTCGATTATTTCAATCAGTTTGGTCAAAATTGTTGATCTAAAATCAGCGTAACGCCACTCTCCCATATAAATTGTTCAAAGCGCAAACTAGAGATGGGCAAAACAGCTCATTGCAGTGAGCGGATCTGATCCGTTCAGCTCATTGAAAAGAGTCAGCTCCTTGGATCAGCTCTTCAGTTCTTTAATGCTACATATAATAAAACATAATTGTCAATATTATTATTTTAATTATTGTTCATAAATTTGAAAAATTTATGTCATTCATTAATTTATTCATTCATTCATCATTGATCTATTTACCTTTCTTTGATATTATTAAAATGTTTAGCTACAGTGAGGTAATAATTTCTATTGAAAAACCGACAATTTTAAACTAATAACATTTGTTACGCTTTTTCTGACCATCTAGTTTTGAAGTCTAGGAGTTCATTTAGAACCATCACATTTATTTCTATACAAAAACTAACTCAACATTATTTTCTATTCATAATTCTAAGTTACATTTTGTTGATAACGTTTCTCAAATCGTTAATTTGAATAATTCCGTCCCTAGTCTCTGATATGTATATGAACCATATCACGTGTCATATGTTTTCTCTTCATACTGGGTGCAGTAAATCAATGCCTTGTTTGCGCACGCTTCTAACCCTTCTCTTCTAACCATGCGTAGTTGACATTTTCATACAAGCGAGATTCATCTATATTGGTTCCCGAAATGCGAGAGAAATAAAAACAAGAGAGTAAAAAAATACAGAGCACGGTGCTACAAACAAACCGAGTGCACATGTAGCAGTATGCTGGCGGGAAAACCCGTCGCAAGTAAAAGATCCGCTCCGTGCAAGACACAGCTCCCAGTTCGGTTCGTTTGAACTACACGGTTCGCTCGCTACAATCGGTCACGACTGATCCGGATCGAGATCCGTGTCGCACGGATCTGAGCTAGTGGCGCAGCTCTCGCTTCCATGTCACAGCAATTTCGAGCTGGACGACGACATGAGCGGAACTGAGAGTTGTTCGGATCTTCGGATCTTTTGCTTAGTACGGTTCGTTCGCTACTGCACTACTAGGTATCTTTTGTGTGGCCGTTCGTAGCGCCGAGTATGTGGGTATGGGTTAAGTAATAGGCGGCAAGCTAGATTATTTTTGCTTGTGTGTTTCTTATTCCTCTCTGCAGCAGAAATGATTTCTGTTGCTTGGCTAGATGGTTCTGTCGCTTGGCTTGATGGTGCTTGAGGTGCAAATAATAAACGATCAGCACGTGCGCGGTACTGGACTGGAATGCTCATACAAGCTCGCTTGTGTTGTGTACCGCGAGCGTGGTATTTTCGTTTGTGCTGTACAAAACACAACAGCGCGCGTACTCGAGTGCGTACGCTCGAGGGAGTTTCTCTATGCGCGTGTTTGACAATGATTTCATCAATTTAAAGTGAGCTGCTGAGCTGGGCTTCTTTAAAAAAGATCCATGGCTCATCAGCTCAATGTAAGGAAGCGAATCTTTGGAACAGCTCCTGAGCGGAGTGCCCATCTCTAGCGCAAACCCACGAGACGGTGGCCTTAAGGGGTGAATTTTGGACAGTTCTCCCCTACTAAGGGGCCCCACACACGCTCCGATGTGTTGTACAACTTTGGCTCCGCCCCCAGGAAATTTGGTTGAGTCGGAGTAAAGTCGGATCGTCTGTGGGCAAGTTGTACGACTGTCGTCGAACGGACGGTTTCAAAGTTACAAAGTTGGTCGGATGAAATCAAAACAGTTTGATTTTGTGGGCGGAGTCAAGTGTTGTACAACCAAGTTGCATTGTGTGTGGAGTTGTTGTACAACACTGTTGCTTTCAATTCTTGTGGAATACCAAGGAGCAGAAAGTGATTTTAGCGATAATACAGAAAATAAGATAATATGCGATAATAATAATAATAGAATAATAATAAGATAATATTAGACCTGTGCGCCGCCACCGGTGATTTTCTTGCGCAGCCGCCGTATGAAAATTGACCACGCCGCTTGGCCACTAGGCACCTTGTTATACAGCGTATGCTCGGTCAAACATATTTTGTTCTTAAACCGTCTGACAATTAAATTGTTCAAAAATGTCCCACATTTTTCTTCGGGAATTTATCGAAATGCTCCTATAAGGTATTCTTTCAAGAATTTCAGAGTCAGAGATTTATGAAAAATTCCATATGAACTTCATTTGAAAATACCTCCACTATCTGAAACTATCTGGAGATTTTTTTGGGATTTTCGGAGGGAAGTTATGTGATTGAGTAGGTAATGTTTGTTGAGTTGGAGAAGTAATTTAAAAATAGTTTTAGGGAATTTTCTGGAGGAACTCCAGAGAGAACTTTTATAGAATTTCTCAGAGGCATTGATTGCGGAATAACTGATAGAATTTCTGAGGGAGCATATCTTTATAAATCCGGGGAAGTTTTCGGAAAATTTAAGCTTGAAACTTTGAAGAGACTTTTAATGACAGACTCTCAGAAAAATTTCTAAAGAAACTTTTAACGATTTCCTATGCAAAATCCACAGATTGAAAAAGAAAAAAAAAACTTTCGAAAAAACTTCAGGAGGAATACATTGAGGATTTTCAAAAGCAACTCGAAGCAATTCCAAGAGGAATACATGGAGGAACTCCTAGAGGAACTCTGGAGCAATCCATTGAGCAACTTCCGAAGGAATTCTTCGGGGAAATTCTGGAGGAATTCCTGAAGGAACATCTAGAGGAATTCCAGGAAGCACTTTTTGAGGAATTCCCGGATGAACTTCCGCAGAAATTCCTGGAGGAGTTTCAGAAGGAATTCCTGTAGGAACTTCGGTAGAAATTCTTTGAGGAACTTCCGGTGGAAACCCTTAGATAGCTTCCGGAGGAATTCCTGGAGGAATTTTCTATGGAAATTCTGGAGCAACTTCTGGGGGAATCCCGGAAGGAATTACGGAGTAATTTACGAGGGAATTCTTGGAGGAACTTCCGGAAAAATTCCTGGAGGAACTTCCGAAGGAATTCCTGGAGGAACTTTCGGAGGATTTCCTGGAAAAACTTCCGGAGAAATCCCTGGGGGAACTTCCGGAGGAATTGCTGGAGAAGCTTGCGGAGGAACTTCCTGAGGAAATCCAGGAGGAACATCCTGAGGAATTCCTAGAGGAATTTCTTGAGAAATTCCGGGAGGAACTTCGGAATTCCTGGAGGAATTTCGGAATTCTGGGGGGAACTTCCGGACAAACCCGTAAGAGAACTTCCAGAGGAGTTCCTGAAGGAACTTCCGGAGGATTTCCTGAAGCAATTTCCGGGAGAACCGGGAACTCCGGGAGAAATTTCCGGAGTTATTCCAGGAGGAATTTCTGGAGAAACTCCGTGAGGAACATCCGGAGGAATTCCGGGAGAAACTTCCGGTTGAATTCTGGGTTGAGCTTCCGGAGCAATTCCTGGAGAAGCCTGAGGAATTCCGGGAGAAACCTTCTGAGAAATTCCTGGAGGAACTTCCAGAGGATTTCCAGGGGGATTTTGCAAAGGAACTCCGGTAAGAATTTCCGGAAGAACTGTGGAAGAAACATCCGGAGGAATTCCGGGAGAAACATCTGGAAGAACTTCCGGTTGAATTTCGGGTGGAACTTCCGGAGCAATACCTGGAAAAGCTTCTTGACGAATTCCGGGACGAACTTTCTGAGGAATTCATGGAGGAAGTTCCGGAGAGATTCGTAAGGGAACGTCCGAAGGAATTCCTGGAGGATTTTCCAGAGGATTTCCTTGAGGAATTTGCGGAAGAACTCTGGGAGGAATTTCCGGAGGAACCCCGGGAGGAACATCCGGAGGAACTTCGGGAGAAACTTCCAGAGGAATTCCGAGAAGAACTTTCGGAGGAATTCCGAAAAGAACTTTCGGAGGAATTTTGTGAAGAACTTGAACTTGGAACTTAGAAGGAATTCCGGGAGGAACTTCTGGAGGAATTCCGCGAGGAACATCCGGAGGAATTCCGGGAGGAACTTTTCGAGAAATTCCGGGTTGAACTTCTGCAGGAATTCCAGGAGGAATTTCCGGTTGAATTCCGGGTGAAGCTTCCGGTGCAATGCTTGGAGAAACTTCCAGTGGAATTCCAGTAAGAACTTCCGGAGAAATCGCGGGAGGAACTTCCGAAGGAATTTGAGGAATCCCTGGAGGAACTTCCGGAGGAATTCCTGACAAGAACTTCCGGAGTAATTCCGGAAGGAACATCCGGAGGAATTACAGGAAGAACTTATGGAGGAATTCAGGGAGGAATCCCGGGAGGAGCTTCCGGAGGAAATCCGGGAAGAACTTTCGGAGGAATTCTGTGGGAAACTTGAATTTGGAACTCTGGAGGAATTCCAGGAGGCACTTCCGGAGGAATTCCGGGAGGAACTACCGAAGGAATTTCGGTAGGATCTTCCGGACTTCATTAGGAATTCCGGCAGGAATCTCCTGAGGAATTCTGGGAGGAACTTCCGCAGGAATTCCAGAAGGAACTTCCGGTTGAATTCCGGATGGAGCATCCGGAGCAATTCTTGGAGGAACTTCCCGAGGAATTTCCAGAGGAATCCCGGGAGGAACTTGCGGAGAACTGTCGGAGGAATTCTGGGAGCATCTTGAACTGCGAACTTCGGATTAATCCCGGGAGGCACTTCCGGAAGTATTCCGGGAAAATTTGGGATAAGTTCCGGAGGAATTACGGGAAGAACTTTTGGAGGAAGTCAGGGAGGAGCTTCCGGAGAAATTCTAGAAGGAACTTCCGGAGGAATTCTAGGAGGAACTTCCGGAGGAATTCCCAGAGGAACTTCCTGAGGAATTCCTGGAGGAACTTCCGGAGGGATTCTTGGAGGAACTTGAACTTGGAACAATCCAATTCTATTTTCTGGAGGAACTTCCGGAGCAATTAAGAGAGGAACTTCCGAAGAAATTCCGGAAGGAGCTTCCGAAGGAATTCAGGGAGGAACTTCCGGATAAATTCTGGGAGGAACTTATGGAGGAATTCAGGGAAAGCTTCCAGAGGAATTCCGGGAAGAACCTTCGGAAGGAATTTCCGGACGGAACTTCCGGAGAAATTTCTGTAGGAATTTCTGCAGGAACTCCAGAATGAACTTCCAGAGGAACTCCGGGAGAAACTTCTTGTATAAACTGTGAAAATCAGATTCCGATGCAATTCCATTTCACTTCCAATCCAATCACAATCAAACACAATTTCTACTCTAAACAAATTTCAATCGCATTCCAATCCATCATCATTAAAATTTCAATAACATGCCATTCACTTTCCAATAAAATTCAATTCAATCCACAACCAATCTAATTATAATCCCAATCGAATTCAAATCCAAATTGCACTCCAATCCAATTCCAATTCAATATTCGTGAAAAAGCACATCAGCATATACAGAAAGAAAATGACTAAATATTAGAGTAGAGTGGGGCAAGAGTACGCACTTAGTTTTCAATCGATCATGTGGCCCTTATGAAGCAAGCTTCTGCATATCAAATCAGTGTCGATGATTCATATACTCTTCCTTTATGTTACCCAGTGGAAAAAATATTGAAATTATTGAGTTTCGTTTTAGTAGAACCCTTATTGCAAGACAAGTGAAAAACGCACTCTTACCCCACCGGTGGGGTAAAAGTGCGCATCGAGTGGGTAAGAGTACGCATTTATCCAATCATGTGCTTTGAGTATATATTAACACAAATAAGAGTTAATAACATTTAATTGATGTTTAATGAGCATATATTAGGGAATGTTTAAAGATTACGTAACTCTTAAAGGGGGAGGGGGTCCTAAAAATGTGCATTTTCATTCGAAAAACCATTGTTTTTTTTATATATACAAAAAACTACAGAGGTAAAAATATATATCAGGTTTCGTGTGGCGTATACAAATGCATTTTCCTTAAAGAAAGTCCACCAATCACGTAACGTAAAATTTGGCAATTTCATCACCCCTCCCCCCTATCTTACACTATTTGTATGAAACCTCTAAAATTATATGGATCGTCACGCATCTCGCAACCCCTCCCAGCTAAACGTTGCGTAATTTATGAATGTTTCTATTGATTAAATGAAATTATCATTTAGATGAAATTGTGTTTTCGTACTATGTTCAGGTGTACAACAAGTCCTAATACAATTTCATTGTTTCGCTTCAGTGCTTTGTTCGCTAAGTCCTTTTTAACACCGAATTACTTCAACTTATCCTAAAAACTTGTGATAACTTCGAATTCTGTCCCTTTTTTCTTAGTTGTTGATCTTTACGCTTTGGAAGAAGTCTTATTACGGCCGGAGATACGGGTTTGACATCATAAATTGAAGATTCATATGCGTACTCTTGCCCCACCGATTCCTGCGTACTTTTACCCCACAGTCCCAAAAATTATTCAAGTAATGGTTTTGACTTCTTGGAAAACCAACCGGATTGGTGTTCTGTACCATAAAGTACTCTATACAATAGGTTATCGAAATGGTATAATGTTCACCTGATTGAATGTATATATGGTAATGAAATACTAGTTGCGGAAACTCTATTATTTTTAGCAAAATGACCAAAAAGTTATCTAACTCCATATCTCCCTTGTTGTTTATTCAAATCGTTCACAATTACACATGATAATAGAATACCTGTCAAACTGATGCAGTGTTGCTAGTTTATCTTTTTTTATTACTTCAAAAAATCGAAAACGTACTCTTACCCCACGCGCACTCTTGCCCCACTCTACTCTACGTTTCTTAGAGTTTTGGTTGTACCAACTGTTCGTCAGACGGTTGTACAAACTGAATTGGTTGCTGCTTTGTTTGAACGTGTGTGAAGTTGTTCGAACAACCATTTGACAGTTGGCGACTCGGTTGGAAAAAAATACAACGGTTTGATTTTGGTTTGAGTTGTCGGGGACGGAGTCAAGGTTCGCCAAACATGTTCGCTTGCCTGACTTGTTGGTCTGTACGAAGTGGAAAGTCCCGTTAGGAAATCGACGCTAGCAGCGAGCAATAAGAGTAGAAAAAGAAGAAGCCCATCACTAACGCGTCGATGATGATGACGCTTTGGCTGACAAAAGAACGGGATACAAGACGCTTAGTGATTGGCCGACCAATCGGGAACGAGTGAATATTCAAAATCAAGTATAAAAGAATAGTGCATTAATAGCGCTCGCAGATCTTTCAGTCTTTTTTAAAAAATCACGCGAAATACATCGTCAGCATCGTCCCAAACAAACAAACTTTTTCAAGGTTATAAGAGTTAAATAATTTTCTTCTTCAGGCGCTATCGTTCGGACTTGGAGTCAAAGGGCGAAGGTACAGTCCCCATCCTCTGTTGAGCCTACTGATGACTCGTTCCAGGCAGTCCTTCAGTGGGAATGTTACCGTGTTACCGTTACAGTTCCACCGCTACCCGTCCGTGACCAGACAGATAATTCCTGAAAAGTTTTTGATTATTCTTGTTTGACGTAGTTTTCTGTGTTGGTTTATGAAAAGGTGTTGCCAAGAAATGGTATACAACGCCGATATTTTATTCAAAATTACAGCCGATTATGTTTTTACACGATTTTTTTTACACGTTACGTGTAAAAAAAATCCCGTACAAAATTTTTGCAAAGTTGCTCTATTTTGCATGAACTTTTTTTACACGAATTTTCGAATTTTGAACTGAAAACTTTTTTTACACGGAACGCATCCCCCGTGTAAAAAAAGAATCGGGTGTAGTTGATGTGAAAGATTTGGACATTTTATGTATCTTTAAAGGTATGGTCAAGTCCTACATCCGCTACGAGTTTATATCACCGACTTTACCCACTGTTCGTCTTTTGATATATTTCTTTCTGAATTGGTCACAAAAATTGTAATAATAATGTTTGGGCTGTTATCGTCGATTTTTTTAATCCAAAGTCCTACGTCAATTTCGCGGCTATGTCACAGACATTAACCTCTGTTCGTTTCTTAGGGACATTGACCCGAAAGGTCATTCATCCCTAATGACTCGCACATGGCAGGCACTGCTTCTTTTATACACAAAGAAAATCTTGCGGTGGATCCGAAGGCCCGTGACTTACATCATTATGATGTCCGTGTTGGGAATGCACGAACGGGATTGATTACATCTGAAATTTTTATTGGCTTTTTTCAAGAATTGAAATTTTCAATAGGCTATCGTTGATAAGTTTCAATGAAATCGATTCGTGAAACATACGCTACGCATATGGTTCCAACCGATTCTATATCAGAAGAGGTTGACTTAGTACTCTAATTGGTCTTAGTCGCCTGTGGAGAATATAGTTATCCTGAGAAATTCATCGAAAAGGAACATATGAATTAATAAAAGAACAAAAACCAACTTAATTCACCGAGTGGTGATACTGCCTTTCTCGCATTTAGCCAAGACACCAACCTTATATGGCGCTTATACAGTTTGATTCCATTTTCTTAATAACTTTTAAACGCAATGGTCGATCGTTATCAAATTCAATAGTGATCAACAAGGCTTTGTCCCCTGTCGAATGCAACTTGTTGCGAGAAAATCGGTTAAGAATTACTATATGAAAAATTGGCTAATGTTTTCGGTTTTCGTGTGCACACACACACATACACACGGACAGACAGACATTTGTTCAGTTCGACGAGCTGAGTCGATTGGTATATAACATCATGGGTCTCCGAGACTTCTATAAAAAGTTCGATTTTGGAGTGAAATGATAGCCTTTCGGTACAACTTTGTTGTTGTACGAGAAAGGCAAAAATATAGAATTTCAAATAAAACTTATAAACAATGTTAAAAAATATTTGAAATTCAATTGCAGTAGGCAAACGAAGTGTTAGCAAACAATAAACATTCGTATTTTTTCTTGTAGATTTTTTTGGTCTTCTCGTTACTAAGTAACGAAAATATCGAGGGGTGAAAAATTGGAAGAAAAGTGTGTAATGTGTTTTCCATTCAAGGGGTCAAGCTCGATTTCGCAAAACTTTTGGGTACCGGTAATTTGTACTAATGGAACCAAAAAATGAGTACTAATTTGTTCTGACCCCAACATCTTGATAATTATATCTATGGTAATAGTGCACAAATTTGAAAATCAATTGGATTGGAGTGGGCTGAGATGGGTTATTAGCATTGATGTCACATTCACGTCGAAACAAAGATCATTCAGTGTTCGTTTCTTGAGGCGTGAACACGTAGTTTGTTTGCAAGTGTCCAACGCTTAGTTTTTCAACGAAAAAAAAATTGAATGACGGATTGGCTTGGCTACGACAATGACGTAGTCGTTGCTCCCCCAAAAGTTAAGAAAAGTCAGCAGGAGATTGAAAAGGAAAGAAATCAACCAAAAAATAATGGTAAGCCTTAGACGCAGAACCAAATGGCAAAGAAATAATAATGATAAGCCATGATATATGAATGCAATAAGTTTAGCCTCAGCCTAAATACAAAACGGCAAAAAATAAATATTGGTAAGCCATGATGTGTAAGGGCAGAAGAAAATGGTGAGCCTTAAACCAGCAATCAAAATGTCAAAAAATATGGCTTGTCTGCGATAGAATAAGTACATAAGACTTCCAATTAGGCTGATCGGGATCTGTTAGATTTGTAAAGATTTGTTTCGTGTTTTATATGTTGAAGATCGGTTCGGCTTTTTTAGGGAAATAAACCAGGCAGTTCTCAGAAAGACGGTTTATTTATTAGCTACAAACAATAAATTTATTATAATTAGAAGTTTAGTTTGATTGTTATATATAAATACAACATAAAAAAACCCTGATTAATCCACCTAGCGGTAATGGTGCCTTTCTCGTGCATTATAAAAATAGTATTTTGGCCATTACTCTTGAGCCCATAGTCCGATCTGCCCAATTTTCAATAGGAAGCAATGGTAGAGTATCTTGCGTCGAATGCAATTTGTTGCGAGTAAATCGACTAAGGATATGTACCTGAAAAATGAGTGACATTTTTTTACTCAATTTTTCTATAAAAAAGTGGTATTTTGGCAATAACTTCCGAGCCCATAGTCCGATCTGACCAATTTTCAATAGGAAACAATGGCAGAGTATCCTGCGTCGAATGCAACTTGTTGCGAGTAAATCGGTTAAGGATAAGTGCATGAAAAATGAGTGACATTTTTTTCTGTAATAAAAGTGATATTTTGGCCATAGCTTCCGAGCCCATAGTCCGATCTGACCAATTTTCAATAGGAAACAATGGCAGAGTGTCCTGCGTCGAATGCAACTTGTTGCGAGTAAATCGGTTAAGGATAAGTACCTGAAAAATGAGTGACATTTTTTTTGGGTGGGTGCGCACAGACGAACACACATACACACACACACACACATACACACAGACATCACCTCAATTCGTCGAGCTGAGTCGATCGGTATATAACACTTTGGGTCTCCGGGCCTTCTATAAAAAGTTTGTTTTTGAAGCGATCATTTAGCCTTTACCGTATACTTAGTATACGAGAAAGGCAAAAATAGTAGAAGAGTAGGGACGAGGAATATTGTGGAGAATATAGTTATTCTGAAACAGCCTTCGGAAATGTAATAGCAACGTATTGATAATGAATTGATAAAATAACAAAAAGTATAGAAATTCAAAATTATAAAGAATGTTCAAATATTTGAAATTCAATCGCAGTAGGCAAGTGAAGTATTAGCATGCCTATCAAAGTAAATGTGCACAAATTTGAAGATCAAGCGCAGTGGGCTGGCATCACACACCATTAGATGTCCCATTCACTTCGAAACAAAGATCATTCAGTGTTTGTTTCTTGAGGCGTGAACACGCAGTTTGTTTGCAAGTGCCCAACGCTTATTTTTAACGAAAAAAGAAAATTGAATGACGGATTCGTTTGGCTAAGACACAGCCTAGAACCTAATCCGATTTGTACACATTTGCAAACATGCGATAGATCCTATATCAGTGGTAGTTGACTTAGTAGACCAAGTTATGGTGTATTCGTAGATTGAACACTAGTGATACTCAAGTGTTACTTTTGAGAGCATTATCTAGAATACTATCAGAAATCAAGAAGAGGAGTGGTCCTTGATTCCAGTCTTAAACAAAAATAACAAAAGCATGAGGATTACTACTTTTGGCCACGCCCATCATCACCGTAACTAGGGAGAGGAAGGAAGTGTTGATGTGGTACTTACTTAACCTTCTGTTTGTGCTCAAAAAAACTTACGTTGTCTGTGCTCTGGGGTCAAATTGACCCCAAATTGAAATTGCTATAACTTTTTTATTATTTGGCCGACTTACGATTTTTGGGGCTGTTTCGAAAGATAATTTAATCATCTTTCAGGTCGTTACCAAAGATTGACTATTGGTGGGCGGGTACATCGCGGGGAGGGGTTTTAGTGAACAGGGGTACAAAAACAGTGATTTTTTATGATTATTTTACTTTTATTCCAAACTCCTACCCTTTTCGAACTGCACCTTTTTTAAAAAGGTTATGCAGGAAGGCGTGTACTTTGGCATAAGGCGTTGATAAGTTTAGAACTTGGCCGCCAGGTGGTGGTATATTTGAATTCATTATTTTAGACTACTCAACATATTCCGATATATAGAATGCTCCTCAGTGTAAATATTCTTATCGCACAAATTTAAAATTTGTTTAAATGGCGTCTAGATAAAAGGTCGTCTAGTGGAAATAGACTGTCTTGTGACGGAAGTAATAATTGGGAGTTTTACAAATAGGCGGCAAATTGGCTGATCTTTGGTTACGCATGTAGACCCAAAGGTTTTTATTCCAGTGTTTTCTTGGATGACCTAAAGCATATCCTGTTAACACATTATATTATTTGCAGCATCGCTAAAGCAGGTTGAATAAAAAGAAAATCTTTGATGAACTCTACCACAACATTCATGTTTGCCAAAAATGCTACAAACCAAAATACATCAGATCTCACATGGAACAATATACTCAAATATAACAGCTCACTAGCGCCGCATCTTGGAAGAAGTGCTCATTATATTGAGCACCGCTTTGTAGTCCTGGACATCCTGAACAATGTTGCCGAATACAACTTGGGTGTAGGTATGAGGGATCTCAAGCTAAAGCAATATTTCAAATATGCAAGAATATTGCAAGTACACTAGCGCCGCCTATTTGTAAATTTCCTAATTATTTATTCCGTCACATGACAGTCCATTCCCACCAGACGAACTTTGTTAAAGACGTCATCTTTACAAATTTCAAATTTGTGCGATAAGAATATTTACAATGAAGAAAATTCCGTATACCGGAATTACTTGCGTAGTCTAAAATAATGAATTCAAATATACCGCCACCTAGCGACCAAGCTCTAAACTAATCAATGCCTCATTTCAAAGCACACGCCTTCCTGAATAACCTTTTTGGAAAGGTGCAGTTCAAAATGGGTAGGATTTTCAGATATAAGTAAAATAAGCATGAAAAATCACTGTTTTTGTACCCTTTTTTACGAAAACCCCTCCCCGCGATGTACCCGCCCACCTATAGTCAATCTTTGGTAACGACCTGAAAGATAATTAAATTATCTTTTGAAACAGCCCCAAAAATCCAAAATTGGCCAAACATTTAAAAAGTTATAGCAATTTCAATTTGGGGTCAATTTGACCCCAGAGCACAGACAACGTAAGTTTTTTGAAAAAAGTACACTGTAGCGCATATTTTCAAAATTTTTCAAGCGAATTTGCACCTAGGAGACAGATCTCGGCGAGTTTCACCAAACTACCAAAAATTAGGAGAATCGGTGGAAAACTAAAAAAAATGGCAGCCACTCAAAGTGGCCTGGGGTCACATTGACCCCAGAGCACAGACAAAAGGTTAACGAGAGGCCACCGACTTAGTGACACCCTCATAAATACCATGGAGTTGGATAACGAGGAAGGTATTCGTTGGGTCAGGATTTACCTGTAGCTGGCAATGTAACCGTGGTTAAGATCTACCCCGTAACACACAACGTAAAGGTTACGGGTAGACCCCATCCCCAAATCGAAACGTTGGCGATGAAGTAAAATTGTCAACGCTATTACCCGTGACTGAAAGCCAATCCGAAAATTTAGTAAATGAAACATTTTTCAACTATTATAACCATTCTAACCTCTGGAAATTCAGTGCTTCTTAAGTCACATTTTAAATTGTTGATGTTTGACTAATTTACTATTTGATCATTCGTTTGCTATAGCATTATATACCATTCCATCAACATTAAAAGGTTAAACGGCGTTAAAAGGGAATAATATTTCAATGAATATTATCTGAATGCAGCCTATGCAATCCAAGATATCGCTTATCAGAGCTTTCTCAAAGTACCTTACGGGATACAATAAATAATTCAACCAAATAAGCCTGACTGTTGTTACAAGCTTCACGCCCTCATGTCATGTTCAACTTAGTCCAATATGCAAATACACCTATCTCTTCGCCACTTCTCACTGTCGACTGTCAGCTTTAGTTAGCAAACATGCCATGTTGCTCAACCAGCTCATAATTGTCAACGCACCGGATGAACATGACAACCCTTCGAAATATCATCCCCGTTCTTAAGTAGATTCACAAGTGTGGCATTGTGTTCAACGCCTATCGCAACTCCCAGTGGCACATCGACAAATAAATAAAACCCGAACCAACAACCCGGCCACTTCCTACCCGGAATAGGCCCGAAGATGTGGCGTTTCCATAATAACCAGCCTCACCCGTGTGAGTGGGCATAACAGGAGCTTCACTTGCTGGCTGATGGTGCCGTTACTATGCCATACAAAGCCGGTGGCATATGTTGCGTGAGGGTACAGATTTCCAACCAACAAATCTTCTCGTCAGAATGTTTTCCACCAAACGCGAAAACATAATGCCCTGAAGGCGCTATGTTACCTAAGATATAGGTAAATTTTGAGTCGGCTTCAAGATTTATAGACCTATAGAAGCTGTTCGTCGGCGTACGCGGCATCCGGTGAACATGTATGAAATGGATTCTGAAGAATGACGACGACGTACCAGTTTCCACATTGCGTGGCTTAAGTTTTCACGTAAGAGACAGTCGTATGAAATATTTATTTCCGAAGGTTTTGTGTCTGACGTCTGGCATTCTTCATTTGAAATACCTGCTAGGGATGCTGTTCCTGGATTTAAGCGCTATGTGGCGCTATTCTTTTGTTTAATATTATCATTTTTCAGCACTAGGTAATCCTGCATGATAACGAATGGAAACGGATATAACGAATCCGAATTTTTCTGTTCACCGAAACGACTATTATTGGAGCTGTGCCATTGATAATGGAGAAGGTACCCTACTTGAAGATTGACTAAAAAGACATTTTATCTCATGTGTCGCCAGGATGCGAGCGTACATGAACTATTTGATGTGAAAATAAAACCGTTATTCGGAGGCAATCAGCCGGGTAAAACTGATCGCCCGGTGGCATCGAAAAGAATTTATGTTTGGTGACACTAAAACACTTTTGCAGCTATGAACATTCAGTGGCATTCAAACTAATGGCACCTTTCAGATGGTTTAAGCTGTACAATATTGAAGCAATTGATGGTTCAATCGAAAGACTACTGAATGAAAAGGATATTTATAGAGTGGTGTGACATGTCATCCAACATGTCATTCCTATCCCTACACGGAAGAAAAAAAGTACCCAGCATTGAGTTTTTTTAAACTTATTTTCTCTCTTCTCTTTCATCCACTCTTTCTTCTGTTGTCAAAAACAAAAGAGCCAAACAATCCAACGACGCCAGCTCAATACGGGAAGCTAATTTTGACTTTTATTACCTGAGGTCGAAATTGAGTGAATTAAACTTACATTTGTGTAAACAAATTTTCCGTTGGGTACTTTTTTTAACATGGGAGTAAAGGCAAACTACATCGACCCTACTTACTCAATTTTGGCTTCCCGTACGGATGTTTGAGGTTGGGTGAATTAAACTCACTATTGGGTAGTTTGTTTCTTCCGTGTATAGTTTAGCATATCCAGCAGACCTCACCAGTGGGAATATGCTGCGATTGTAATTTACCGTCGTAGGCATTCAACCATCAGTTCATTGCCTGCCCAAAATTGTCAGCACTTATGGCAACGGCCAGTGTGTGTCGTATAACAATTTATTGAACCATTCTGTTGCCATGCATAGGCATGAATTTTCGAGTATTCTATCTTTCTCTCTTTCGCATGGACAACGATCACTGATTGGTGATCGTGTACATATCGTTTACATAGATCGGTACTTCAAGTGTCTCCAGTAGGACTTTGAAACATATAAGTTTAAAATAAAGATTCATTCGGAAACCAACTTTAAACCAATGTGCTTCAAGTGATCCAACATATCACTGCCAAGAGAAGAGTAATAGTTACATGGCGACCGTGACAGGACTCGAACCTTCAATCTTGGGATAACGGTACTGATAAAGCTACTGATCTACACTCAGTTTTTGCTTCCGCAGCTGGTTAATTTTTTTTATTGATTTGCTGGTCAAAAAATAAATGTAATTAACTGCCTGTAGTGATTTCTTCAGCCATCGTATCGTTTATCCAATTTGGCAAGCCTTGTGGGAAAAACCTTCGAGCAAAAAAGCAATAATTTTTGAGATCAAGAACATTATTAGTTCTGTAATAGAAACCTGAACCGCAATCGTAATATGTAGGGCTGGGGCTAGGGCTGGAAGTCTCCTTAATAAAAGTAATAAAAAAACTTCTAATATTGTAATAAACATTGAGTATTTTAATGTTAATATTTCCATGTTAGAAATGATAGATGGATCTAAATACAGGAATTTGGCAGAAGGAAGGACATGAGATCTATACCATCACAAAAATTGCCCTCCGCTGGCTTTTAATCCACTTCTATAAATCATTACTCATGCCTGCCCGTATCCTAACGTCTCTAATTTTATCATTAACATGTAGGGGAGAACGGTGCATTGCGCACCCACGGGGCAAAATGACCTCACATGGTCGGGGTTCTGCCAAATCACACTAAGCGCCAATGAAAAATTTCCATTTTTTTGCCAAAGTTCTCGTGTAACAGATTCAATTGATAACAAATCGCATTGGACATCGTTCAACGCCATTACTGAGGATATCTTACAACCAATGTACGCATGAATTGACAAAAAATACTTTCCGTTTTCCTTTTGCGAACAAAATATCACAAGTCAGTTAAAAATCCGCTTGGTGCGGTTTGGCTGAACCCCGAGCACATATAAAATCACTCATATAATCTTCTGTAGGACAAAGCAAGACCATGCTGAGGGTGGCTGGGTTCGATTCCCGGTGCCGGTCTAGGCAATTTTCGGATTGGAAATTGTCTCGACTTCCCTGGGCATAAAAGTATCATCGTGCTAGCCTCATGATATACGAATGCAAAAATGGTAACCTGGCTTGGAAACCTCGTAGTTAATAACAGTGGAAGTGCTTAGTGAACACTAAGCTGCGAGGAGGCTCTGTCCCAGTGTGGGGATGTAATCACAAGTTCCATTATTTAAAAAGTTGTTTTGTTTGCTTAAGAAAATACAAGACTGTTAGGTTTCTATAAAATCACAAATTACCAACTTTTGCAATTTATCGCCTCTTTGTTTAACAATCGGTCCTTAGGTTACATTTATTGCCCGCAAAAAAAAAAATCAGACAAGCCACGGCTCTTTTTTTTCTGTAAAAAGACTTCCAGGATCGGAAACACTTTAGTAATGTTCGCACTCACGGAGGAAAAAAATACGATGTTCTATTTTTCGATATCTATGTCGATGGTTTTCTCGGATCCTTCAGCCCACATTATTTTTATTTTCTACATCTCGACAACCGCCCTATCTTGATGTGTTTTAACCGTCTCGAACAAATTAACCCCTATCTAACTTTGATTAATTTCATTAACTCTTTTAAACATTTTCTTCAGTGTGCCAATCAGCAGTCATTTTTGAAAGTGGGTCCCATTTTACGTCTTATTTCACGAATAATATCTTTATGGATGAGGTTGCTCATAAAAACACCAATCTCTCATTTCTTACCACGGCATCCAAGCATGTCTTTGTTCTCCATCGGTAGGAATCGCTAATATTACGACATTGTTGTTCGACAACTCACGTATATGTGAAACGCGTTTTTATTTTTTTTTTGCACCAAACTGATCCATAATCCTTTGGATTGGCAACGAATTTGGTAAAACCGATAGCCTGTTGAACAGAATGTTTTGCGCTCACGGATGATCTTGTAAGACGCTTTACTGAGGTGAAATTATAATTTTTATTCAAATACATTTGTTTCTAACCTGAGAAGTGGCAGACATTATTGATGCTGCCAATAGAGTCCCGTAATTAAAACAGTTTTTGCTTCACTAAGGGGATTGTTTGGAAATGCGTATCTTGATTATTATTTTATCTAAAGGATTGTTCCACAATTTCAGGAGGACGCATTTTTAACGTATGTAGAAGACATGAATCACAAGACAAAGGTAAAGTATTTAAATGGGTTTTGCCATTCTTTGCTCTGAAGGTCTTTTTTTGTCACTTTTTCTGTTATGTTGCGAAGTTTCGATGAAGATCGTTTTTCTTGAAACCTTCTAAATTACTTTACTCACACTTGATCCTCGTGTCCAACAATTTTTGTACTCGCGAAATGTCTGTTTAACTTCCGTTGCGGTAATTTTGGTCCTGAAGCTGAAGCTGCCAAACCACTATGAGGAAAAGGGTTGCCAATAATCGAAAAATTGTCTATCTCCAATTTAATTAATGTATCCTTTTATGAAAGTATATACCCTAGATAAGAAAATCGGAAAATATTGAAGCGTTATGTTTATTCAGTTAAAAGATATAGGCTGGCTGAAAAAAAGTAACGAAAATAAAAAATTATTCCTTTCTTTGATTTGTATGTTATGAAGCCAAATTTTCTCCAAATATACATAAGGTTTTTATATACCATTTCGAAGCTTTAAATCTCAGTTTTTCGATAGTTTCTTTTGCACGTGAAAAATTAAATAAAAAAAAAGTAAATTCATAATATTACTTCTTCGCTATAAAATGGTTCGCAGACCTAATATCTTCTTCATCTGTAGATGGGAGAATGAAATATAACCCTAGTACCAACTTCTAGTGAGTGATTTGCTTGAATAAATAATTGAATAAATAACATACTCGTAGCTTTTTTAGCCTTTTTTTTTACTAAAATACAAAAGAAACAATCGTCACACAAACAGTTTTTTTTAACTTTATTACCGTGTTTTAGGATTTCCATTGGAATCCAAAGAATTTCTCATTGAAATAGAATTTTTGAACGATGAAGGGCTCGTTGGCAGAAAGACATTTGCCCGAAAGCCAAATGTTGTTTGGCCAAATATGGCATTTAGCCGAAGCCCATCCAGCCTAAATTTATTTCGCCGAAAATGTCGTTTGGTCGAAAGGTACATACTGTCGAATATGTCGTTTGGCCGAACAGTTCCTTTGGCTGAGAAAATCCTTCGGCTGAAAAAATCCGTTGGCCGAATAGCTCAATTGGTCGAAATGACAGAAAGGGCCATTTGGCCGAAATGGACATCTTGTCTAAAGTGTCGAAGTGTTTTGCAGAAATGTCATTTTCGGCTAAATGATCTATTCGGCAAAACGACATTTTCGACCGAACGATTATTTCGACCAAACGGTAATTTCAGCCTACAGGGTTGCTAGGGCAAACAACTTAATTGGCGAAATTACATGTTCGGTCTAACTATTTTCGACCCAACAACCGTTTCGGACAATCGTTTACATAATTCCGCCAAATGGAATTCGGCTTACTGTGTTTTTTTGGTCAAGCGACATTCGAACAAATGGCTTTTCGGCGAATGACTTTCGACCAAACGACAGGAAGGGCCATTTAGCCGAAAGGTGTTTGGCCAAATAAATCATTAGATCCATCTGGCCGAAAATGTCATTTAACGAAAGGGATATACGACCGAAAATATCGTTTGGTCACTTGGCCTAAAATACTGTTTGCCAAAAACGTCCATCTGGCTGAATGATTCATACAACCAAATGGCCCTTTCTGTCAAACGATCATTACGACCAAACGGCATTTGACTCATTCGGCCAAACGACTATTTTGGCCAACAGCCTGTTAGAGACAATGTTTTTTCTTGCCGACTTTCGCTTTGGCCAAATGAAATTTTTGGTCAAACCGTTCTTCATTTATAACCGTTTTGCACGAAATTTCTTTCCTTCGAATAATTTTCAGCCAAACGACCCTTTCCCATTTTTTAGTAATTTTCTGAAGAATTTTCGAAGAATTTCCTATGAGCAAAACAAAGAATGTCCCGTTGAAATTCAAAATTCCGAAAAACAAAACAGCTTTTCGTAAAAATTTAAAAAATTGAATGTTTAAATTCTGAAAAGGTTCAGTGGAAATTCTGGAAAAGTTTTCTAAACACGCAGAAGAATCTTGTACGATTGAAACAACTGTTTCGTTTGTTGCATCAAACAATGGGGGCATTGTTGTTTCTATCTTTTAATTTCACTGCGATTCACTGCTTTATTCAAACGAACTTCTTTGTTTTTTTTTTCATCGCATCGTACGACTTAAACAAAAATAATTTCTTTCTTATAACTTATGAGATACGGTAGACTCTCACTCGCCATGAAGCTAATTCAATTCTGTTTTAATCATTTTTTCCTCTTTTGTTGAAATCATCATATTGTCAATAAAGTAGTTTCACAGAAATTTCGTAAGTAAGTGACGTAATATTTGCAGAGTTTGTACTTTTCGTTTCGGTGAGACAAAAACAAACGATTTTCGAGCCGAAGGAGAATCTTTTTTGGCAATCTCTGGTGAGAAACATCTTTCACTAGTTCTTTTTTCTCTAGAGCTGGCCTGAAAAATAAACGAAAATCTACTTGATGAAATTCCTTTTTTGTTTCATCATTCTTACGCCTCACTCATTTTTCGCGAAAATTTTCAGTGTGCGTTTATAAAAGAAATTAGGGCTGCAATCGGACTCGAACCTATAACACCAACAAAAATAGCATTGGATTGCGCTCACTCTAGCCATACCTCCACGTTTACTGCTTGTTGGAACAGGTATTTATTCTAGAAAGGCTACTCTAGTTTGGTGCATTGGTGAAGGCACGAAAAAGATAACAGATGTTAAAAAACTAACAAATCAAGACAAAATTTTCAAAACGACTTATCTGCTTTTGTAAACAAAGATTCAAACGACAATTTGACGAATCTAATAGCTCTCCCACGCAAACCAACACCATCAACAGGTAGCGGAAACCTTCACCTACACCCAACCGGCGGTTGTTAGATTTTCTAACAATTCTGTATAAGAATCTACCAACACCTGTATAAGAACTGGGCATATGCGAAATTGTTAGATTCTTATACAAAAAATGTAAGAAAAGCTTACAATATTGTTAGATTCTTATAAAATATTTATATAAGAATCTAGCAATTTCGCATATGCCCAGTTCTTATACAGGTTTTGGTAGATTCTTATACAGAATTGTTAGAAAATCTAACAACCGCCGGTTGGGTGTACCTATTGATGGTGTTGGTTTGCGTGGGATAACTATCAGATTCGTCAAATCGTCGTTTGAATCTTTGTTTACAAAAGCAGGTAAGTCGTTTTGAAAATTTTGTCTTGAAATCAACTTTTTACGGCTCGAACAGTCAGGGACAAATAGCTATTTCTCATAAGGCATTTTTTCCCGCAAAATGATTTCTCGGTAAAAATCTACGTGAGCGAGCATCGTTTGCTCGTGAGAATGAGTGAGCATTACGATCCCTGATTATTTGACAGTGATAGCTTGGAATCATGGTTAGAACAAACATAACGGTAAAAACGGGTAAAACGTCCTATCGTTGTGGTATGTCCTAATGTTGCGGTAGTGTTTAAATAGTCCATCCTGGATATAATAGCACCAAAAACAATTATGGATCCACTAAAACTCTTCGAATCAACCTCTAGAATACATTTTGTTTGACAAAATTCCGTTCAAAATGATGTAAAATCATTGAAAACCATTAAAAAATTGCTTCCTTTGAGCCTATTATTGCGGTAGTGCTAAGGTCCTATTGTTGTGGTATCGCTCTCCATAAGAAATACAGGCAATACCGCAACAATAGGATTGACCTTCAAAAAATACCGCAACAATAGGTAACTGCGTCCTATTACTGCGGTATTTTGTTTTTATTGTGATAAAATCAAAACAACATAAGTTAAGCACAATTGACGTAATATTTACTAAACTAGAGTTAGACAGCATCCTATTCGACTACTGCAATATAAAAAAAGATAAATAGTTGATTTTTAAAGAATTTTCGAAATTAATTTTGTTTTGATGCGGCGCTTAAGCCCTCCATAATAGGTCGTTTTACCCTACGAGAGTTGAATCAACTAGAATGTGTCTTGTCTGTTGGTGTAAAAATGCAAAATAAAACTTGAAAAAATATGAATGTAATAAAAAATTGCCACACCGATTCGCGTCGCCGCTGCCACCGGTTAAAATGGTTTTCGGCGCCGCCGCTGCCGGCCAAAATTCTGACAAACGCCGCCGCCGCCGACGATTATCGTTTTTTGAAATTCGATGACAAATGTTTTGACATACATTCCATTGGCACCCTAATCTTTATGTGAATCCAGCGCACTACTTCAGAAGTTGGGTAAACTGCCTGTATCTCGAGAAAAATCCATCTTCTTTAAAAAAAAGTCTAACAACATTAATGTTTTCTTGAATTTTATTGTTGAACCTTTAAACTGGCCTAATTCAAATATAAAATATTGTATTGTTTAACAATAAAAATACAATTAAAACGATTGTAATCTGAGCGTTTTGATCGGTTATGCTTATATTTTCATCATACAATGTATTGTTTGACGAAAACATGTATGGAAAAATCTCAAATTTTGTATACCTACGATACCTAACAACCTGTATTCTATTGCAAAAAAGTCATTTACAATTCAGTAAATAGTTTATAACAAAACATTCTAATGTATTTTTACGATTGCATCTACAATATATTCTATAGTAAATCTATTGTTTTGAAAGGTAGTGTTACAATATAATGCAGTTATCCCCAAAGTGCGGCCCTCAAAGCCTTTTCCTGTGTGCTCAGTATTTTACTTTAATGGTATTTAATGGTATGGCAAAAATGGTATTCTTGGGTTATGAAAATAGCAGATGTGTATTTTTTTCGCAGATTATCGTTCAAAAAAGCTGAACGATTGATAAAAATAATATGCTCTGCAATATGAATACTTTCTCTCTTCAAAATAAGTTAGGCTTTGGCAAAATAGAACTGTAAATTGTTTGATATTTATCTCCAGGGAATACGTTTATTATCAACAATCGTGTCAATGTACTTCTTGAAAAATGTTTACCGAAATCTTGGTCAAATTTTAACCGAGATTCGTCAAAATAATTGCTAAGATCTCAGCCTGATTTCTCGGAAATCGTAATATTTCGAATTTTAAGTGGTTGTAGAAATGTATGTTGTTTGAAAAATATTTGGAGAATTACCTTTATTATTCAAATCTGAAATACAAAGATATTTAAAATATGTTTAATAGTTAATAATTTTGTAAAAATACTGCGGCCCGCTTTAACTGTTCAAAATTCCCTTGCGGCCCTTGATAGTAACCACGCTGGGGTCCACTAAAATGAATTGTTTTGTCTATAATATTTTTTATTCGGGTAGCGAAAAGTGAGAAAATAAAAAACGAGAAGTCAGAAATCAGGGACAGAAGTGTGAAGTGAAGTGTGAGTAGTGGGAAGTCAGAAGTGAGAAGTGTAATTTTTTTCAAGGCGGTAACCTTACGGAATAAACAAAAAGTTTCAATAATTCCGAAATGCAATGAACGATTGAACCAATTTACAATAGCAAACAATGAGACCGATTTCCCCGTCGAATGCAACTTGTTGCAAGGTAATCAGACATTGCCAAGTTTCTAAAAGTGTGTCTACAAAATTTGTACACACACATACAGACATCACCTCAATTCGTCGATTGGTATATAACACTATCTGGGCCTTTTATCGAAAATTTGTTTATGGAGTGATGTTATTACCTTTCAGTACAACTTTGTTGTACGAGAAAAGCAAAAATATTAATGTGTTCCCTATCTCGACTACCCCAACTCGATGGTTCTATTAATATTGAAAATGGAAGAGTTATGAGGTTGAGGGGTACCCGATCCGTTTTTTAATCCGTTGAATCAACTACACAAGAAATGGGCCAAACATGGGTATTTTCTATTGGCGCTTGGTGCGATTTGGCAAATATTATTTTAAAAATCGTTAGACCTGTTTCAAAAGTTACTCTCAATTTGAAATATTTTCTTATTTTGATGAACTCACGCAGTCTTGCATTTTAAGTGAGCGACAAGCGAGCCTAATTTCGAAGGTATTGTACTTTTTACAACGGTGCGAGTAATGGAAGGTTAAACAATTTTGGCACATTGTATTTATAATGTGCCAAATTCTTAGATAAGGCTTAAACCTTCCGGGACTTCCACTGTTGAAAAAGGTATAACACCTACGAACCTAGCACCTAACACCTAGCTTGTCGTTCACTAAAAAGCCAGGACTGCGGGGACCATGGGAGTTCCGGAAGGTTCATTTGTCTTCTGTTATTTTTTGGAGTTATGTTCTTCTTTAGTGTATAACTTCTGAATTACGGAATCTAAGATCATACATCAATTGCTATCTATTTCAGTTATCATTTATCATGTTGGTCATTGTTAGTAATATATACCAGAGACAATTTTACAAATGAGATAGTAATACGCGTATCTGTCACGTTGACGCAAATAAAGTTGTGGAAGTGGAGGCAAATGTGAAACCTAAAGCCTCAAAATTGAACTATTTGAGAATTTCGAACGTAATTTCCATTCTGAGAATCTTATGGTTTCTCATGGCTTTTTGTCCTGGAACCGAAATCATACTGAACTACTTATCAGGGTTTACGAGCAGAGATTAAAATAGCAAATAATATGAATCATCTTATATCTATATTTTGTCGTATTAATGTCATATAAAAGTTCAATAAGAACTAAGACGGGTAACTTCATTCATTATAATTGTTATTTACAATCTGCCTTCAAAAATAATACAGAAACTAACTGAGTTGACTCCAAACCCTGCTTCGCTCATCCAATTTCAACAGCTTATACAAAATGAAATTTCACATATCGCTTATTCCAGTTGTCAGAAACTACTTGGTAATATGTACGAGCTACAGTAATCTCTCTTCAAAACATTCAACATAAATTCTCAGACCACATGAGTGAACCTTCCATGCCCCACGTGGGCAGCATGAAAAAACAGTCCACCAGGGGACTTTTCTTTTCATCTCATCACTATGTTATAGGTAAGTGTGCTTTCCAACTGTATGGTTGCTTACCTTCTGAACTATTGCTAGTTCGTTTTGTGTCTGCAACACGATGACGGTGACGACGACGATGGCAACGATGGGTCGTGTGGGTCTCCCACAGAGCGATTATAACAATACAGCAACAATATGGTCCGGTTCAGGGTGTCGGTCAGCAGCTTCCTCCCAAGATATTCTCGTTGCAAACTTTCCTCCTACCAACGGGACCGAGCTCTGTTTGCTTTTCAACACTCTCTTCGACACTGGTCTGGGTGTGGCTTGCAAAGCACTGGAGTACAAAGGGGAATTATGACCGGAAGTAATCCCCTGCCGACAAGATGGGATATTTTCCACACGAATTCACTGCAACAATACTCAAACACTTCCTCGTCGTCACCGTTGATGCTGACGAGACATTCACAAGTGCTATTCTTCCCCTACTTAGCTGCTTGGTAAACGCACTACCCTAAAGGGGGTAACTTGCTTGCGGTGCAAACTCTTGACTTCTTCACCACGCGTCTTCTTGTAGTCGGCACTTGTCAACGACACTTTTTTTTTTGCTCCACCACCTTATCGCACTCTTTTATCTTCCCATTAATATCAACTCTGCGTTCTCACCGTGTTATCAGGAACGGGGCACTGCGGCGACGGATGTGATATCACTTCACAAACTCCTCCGTCCGTTAGCGGCAGACGGGGGTTGACACTCACCAACGCTTTCTTTTCTTCGGTTATTCCTTCGGTGCACTTTCCATCCGTTTATTTTCCTGCACAAAAAAGCAAACAATTTCAATTTCAATTGTCAGCACTCGAGATTCAACTCTTTTCCCGGTAGCATATCCCCAAGCGAGCAGCGCAATATGTAGTCGTCGAGCAGCCCGGGTTAACTGTTCCCTTTATTTGAGAAATCTTCTGCCTTTAGCTCCAGGAGCTCATGCGAGATTCCCCGCCGTAGATAGGCCACAGCACAATTGAATGATGAGAATAATTTTCAATTTGGTTTCATCAAGACACCGAGCTGCATCATGGATGATGGGACTTTTGTGAATTTGAGCTGGTCTTCTTCTCAATCACTACTGATAAATAAAGTGTCACAGATAAACAGAAGTATTGCTTGTGAGGAATCACGCATCATACGTCTTTTTATCTGTGACCATAGTCTAAGACTGCATTAATCTCGTTCAGTAGTGACACATCATACGGTGCCTTCCTTAGTAGCTGTGTTTAGTTCCGATGGGCACACCGTTGCACATGGTAGGCTCTACGACTTTGTTGCGGTCAGCACACTACCGTTTGCGGTTGAATCTCCGCCAAAGGGATTTACACAGTCCACACGGCGACGGGTTTGACGTCTCTCTTGATCTCAGCTGGATGACCAGCTTAGCCGTTCACGGTGAACTGCAACGGTGTCCAACCAACGATGCGATGGATTTTATTGTTTCCTTCTGGTGAGAGATGCGACACAAACACTTGTTGCACCCGTTGATTGACTCGCCACCGGTCACCGGCTACCGAACGGACGAGTGAAACAAGTTAGTTGGATCGGGCAGTCTGGAACGAAAAGTACCCTGCTGGTGCGAGGGACAGAAAGAAATGACGCGTTAGATGGGCATTCGCTGAGGAGAGACACTTGTATTTGTTCTGATGAGGTAATTGGGGGTTTTCAGTTTTATTTAATTTAGTTATAAAGAATAATAAGCCGAGAATGCGATGCGAATTAGGTTTGTAGATGAGTTGAATCCTAGGCTCCAGATTTATTAGGTGCGGAGTGCAAAATGTCTTGTAGAGATTTCTAGGAAAGTTACTGAATTGCTATTTTTATTGCTATTGGACATAAAAATACAAGCTATATCATGGAAGCAACTTCAGAATCCTTCTCAAAATTTTATTCTCAATCAGCATCCAACATGACTGGTCTGTTTGTAAATCAAAAGTTTGTACCAAAATTTTGATTTTTCATTTATAATTTGATGTAGACCCTTAATTTTCTGTTATATTTGGCTTGAATATCTTCAATGTGATTTTTGAACATCAGTTGTCGACCATAAACAAAATTTTTCGAAAAAAACCGCATATGTGAGCTTGAGCTTGAGCTTGATTGACTGCTCGTAGTTGCTACTCCATTATGACCAGATCAGCTGTTCTTGCACAGGGAACCAACAGATGTTTGCTTGGGACTAGCAGACATCTTCAATGTACAAGTACTGGTGATCTCATTTGTTAGGTCATACTGGCGCCTGCCACGTCAGAATGCAAGTCAATGTAGGGAAGGGGGAGGAAATGATGATGCAATCACTCGCCCACTGCAAGCCGAATATACCTCTGCACTTGCCACGAGTTCATGCGGAATTTGTTGGAATTTCGGGGTTAGGTTGGAGAGGCAGGGGTCCGTCTTGGTTAACGAGCTGCCAATTTAATGGAAACGGTATGGAAGTTCATTTCCAGTTCTAGCGATTGCTAGAACATGAGAAATAAAGAGAAAGATACAAAGTAGGAGAATGGAACGGACCTGGGATTGAACCCACGATCTCCTGCGTATGAGGCAGAAGCAGTAGCCATATGACTACCAAGCCCGCTTTTCCGAAAAAACCGCATATGTTTCGAAAAAACCGCATATTAAAATTTTTTTCGAAAACTTTCGTTTCAGGTTGTTCGAAACGAAATTCCGCGGAATTTTGCTGAATTTGAGCATGGCGAAATCTGATTTTTTGATTTCGTTTCGTTTCGTTAATTTACATAAATTTTGCCATCAAAAACTAGCTTCTGACGAAATTTAACGGAATTCCGCGGTATTTCTTAACTAATTTATAGTAATATCATACTACTTTATAGTAATGTCATTACTCAAAATTTCGGCTGCGCCGCTGAAAAAAATCATAGAGGCTGTTTTTAAATTTTGTTGCCTATACAAGTTTTTTTTATATATTGACGCCAGTTATTTACGTAACCCCATTCCGAGTCGACAAATACCTACGTATTTAATTTTCTTCTAGGAAACGTCTTCAGTGTTTTGTTGGAAATATTCAACAGAAAACGAAAAGCATCTTTAACTTAATATTTGGGTTATCCTATTTTTAACGAAAATTAGTCGGATTTAACGCAATTTTTAGTATGTCGGGGTTAGAGTGCAAATGTTTGTATAAGAATTAGTTATACTGATAACTCTGTCTAGCAAGCAAGGTCGTGGATTTCTAGCACCCTTGACGAAGTCTTTTCTGGGCGCCTCTTCTTGCTAAAGGCTTTAAACCAGGCTTAAGCGTATGAGTAAGCTCAAGACCAGGGAATCAATTTTTTTGGAATGCGCGTGCGAAACAAGCGACAAAAGCGAACCAACGACAAAGCTTTGTTTTTGTCGGAGATAATAATGACAAAGATCCGAAAAGTTTTGTCAGCAACAAAAAAGAAGACAATTTTGTTGCTAACTTTTCAACCCGTTATTTTGCGTTATTTCAAGAGCAAATTTCGGATTTAAGCTATCATAGTTTCTGCTTTTATGGAAATATTCGAGAATCGAACAATGATTACAAAATTAGCATCGTATTTTCGGAAATATAAGAGCATGCAAGGCAAATGATTCTTGTCATATTGTGTTCGGGTTCGGATAAAGGTTTGTCGCTAGGTGCGTTTGTCAGTAACAAACTCTGTTGATGACAAAGAGTATATTGTTAGGCGTTGCCCGAATATTGATTCCCTGCTCAAGACTTAAGAGAGCTTTAACAAGGCCTAAGGCCAAACAAAATGTGCAACATGTCACATTTAAACTACAATTTGAATCTCACCGAAAGTCAGTGTTATCTGTGATATAACAGAGACAGACGACACAATGCCGGTGGTAAATAATTCATAAAGCTCTTTAAAATCGTTCAACTTTTCTTGAGCCTTAATTGAAGAAATCGACGTACTTCATAGTAGGGGGAAAGACGGCTTTGGCAGCTTTTGTTCTATTATTGGCAGGGGGGTTTTTGTCGACTAAATTTTAGGAAATTTGGCCACAACATTCTTTTATGCCTAATTTCAGCATAGTCAGTAATAAAAAAAACCCCTGCCAATAATAGAACAAAACCTGCCAAAGCCGTCATTCCCCCTACATCACGGAAAAGAGGGATTTAAAAAACGTGACAAATCGTGATAAATCATATCGCGCGCATAGTTTTATAATGGTGTAACTGCATTGATCGATTCTTTCGTTAATAACGCAAAAGATTCAAAGCTACAACCAAGATTGTTGCTTCTGAAGAAAGATACAACCATCTCAAACTATAAAATCCATTGCAAACTATCTAAATTCGCTACATTGTCAAAAAGAAAGCATCGGCGAAGAGAAATCGATAAACGCAGTTACGCCCCTATGATCCTAAGCGCGAGATAAACAAATTTCAAATGGTTAGCCACCTCTGAAGTGGATCGGTCGATGATCGGATTCGCTATCGAATCTTTGATAGCTCGTGCTGATTGTATTGCAGATACATTTTGCTCATCTGTAGGACGATATGGAGTATACTTCAACATAATCAATTAATTTTAAGGTGAAATAAGAGTGTTAGCAGAATTATATCCGTTATGGGATCATCACGAGAAGAATGGAAAACTGATATAAAACTGATCTTATTCGGGGGCATACGCTTCAAGATTAATTCCTTTGAAACCGTTTCCATAACCTGCTTCTTCAGTTACTAAAACTCTGTTTGTTGCATAACAGTTAAGCCAGTACAAATATTTAAAAACAATTATGCCCCCCCCCCCCCCAGTCAACACAAAGTCGCATATGATAGCGAATAAGTGTATAAGGTGGAGGCGATATAGGCGCATTCCTCCATTTGACTGCATGTAAAGTGCACGTATATGGCCTCCACTTTGTACACTTATTCGCTATGATATACGATCTTGTGTTTGCTGCCCCCCCCCCCAGGTTTTTTGTCCAAAAATAATATTTTGAGGGGGAAACAAAAAAAAAATCGGGAAGTTTGGAGGGTTTTTAAAACATTCTTTAACAAATCCGAGCAGTTTTTTGTTTTTCATTTTTTTATCGACCTTTCGGAGACCAGTAGGAAATAATTTTGTTTAAATATTTGTAACGGCCTTTTTTGACTTCCAAAAGTTTAATTTAAATAGCGTACATGAGCAATTCAACAAAATTCCGCGGAAAACATTTCGATTCGTTTGTAAAAATTTCGAATTGAATAGTTCTGGATTTCGCATCTATATTTCATTTCGATTCGAATCAACCTAGACATTCTAAATTTCGTTTCGTTTCGTTTCGCCAAGAAAAGTATATTAGTCATGGAATGAGAAGCCCTCGGGACATTATAGGCTGAGTTCTGGAAGCATTTGTTGAGTTTTCTTTTCATAAGTAGCTTAGCCTTAGGTTTTAGCTTTGATTAACTACACATCTATGGTTGCTACTACGACATTGACCAGAATCAGGGAAATTGTAAAAAGAATCTACTGAATGATAGACTGGGATTGCTTAAGGACATTTCTCTTGGAATCCAAGTTACAATGATTTTAACTAATAATGATTTGACCGTACAAAGCAGAATAAACTAACTACCTGCATGCACACCGAACAGGAACACCATCAAACGCGTATCAATTGATTTACTTCTCGACCGCGCAAAGCACAATCATACCAGATTACTTGTCTATGAGCCGAGCATGAAGTCACCAAGCATGCATGCCCTATGGCATATGTAAACTGTTGAGGATCGCGTTTGGGACGACCGAATTGACGCGCAGCACTCTGTACGTACTTCCCGGTGGCTACTACAAGCTATGAGAGATCGCACTTTTCTCGACCGGGGGGTAAAGTGCAACGAAACAAGTTACACGAAGGCTTCATTAGTTGGCGGAAAGGCCCTTGTAATCTTCAAACAAAGAATTTTGAGAATGGTAAATCAGGTAGAGTAAATCCGGTGAGATGCCATGTCGGTATAGATGTCGCACTGTAGAGATCTGGTAGAACCGACTTGATTTTTTGGCGCAAATGTATGTGAGAATGTATCTTTTGTAGCAAAAACAAAAACGTAAGTAGTAAGCACTTATTCTTATCAGTCAAAAAGGTAATATGATGGGCACGCAGTTTTATTTATGCTGCAGGGGCCGTCAAATTTCTAACGCTATTTTAATAAAGGTTTTTCGTACGGTTTGCGAAAATTCTTGCGAATCCACATATTTCTTTTATCATGTGAATCCTCTAAAAAGCTCGTAGCTAATGTTTGAAAGCAGTTTACGTTTTGAGTAAAAAATATAGTGTTGTGGTGTCTGATACTTAATATTATTATTGTCCTTAGTTGAGATGCTTTCAGCCCTTTGATTGGCTCACCTCTAGTCTGATTCTTACAATCGGTATAGTTGCCGCAAAAAATAAAATCAGATGAAGAACAATATATTGCAAAGGATTGGGAGGAAAATCCTGCCCGAAAAATTCAGACATCCTTGGATATTTGTTCCTTTATTAATAACATATTCCGAAATAGATGATATTTGCACTACCTCTTGAATGTCAAAGAGGCAATCATTCGGCCGCCATTATCGATCGCAAAATACTGGATACATATAATGGTTGTACACTCTGTGTTGTCCGCAGCAAAACCGAATGTAATTTCCTATTCCAAGTCACTCGTTCTTGGGCGTCGCACTGCATGTCCAGTATCTGCCGTATTTTATCAGCCTGCCTATGTCTGCATTTTTGTACACTTGGTACAACTCTTGATTCATTCATTCGTCTGCGCCATTTACCATTTTCCACCACGCAGCAAAGTATTGAGCGCAGTATTTTCCGCTCAGTCACTCCGAGGACTCGATTTTTAACGTCCATGATTCTTGGCCGTACAGGGCGACTGGACGAATCAACGATGTGTACAGAGCTAGCTTTGTCATTGCCTGTAGGTAGCTTCCTAAAGTTACCAAAGAATTTACCGGAGGAATTTTCAAAGGATTACTTGGAGAAATTACTCGGGAATTCTTTTCCGGAGGGGTTTTTGTAGAGCTCCTTGAGACAATTTCCTAGATGAATCTCCAAAGGAATTTCTGGAAGAAATTGCGAATCAATGAATTGCCTACTTTGAACAGCACACTAGAAGTTAACTTTCGGGAATCAGTATGGCGAAAAGCATCTAAAGTTCAATATGTCGAAAATAATCATCTTAATAGAAACAATATTTGGTAGGCGTAGTAGCAGACACCTTCCTATATAACTGGTACCAAATAGATTTTCGTGAAAAGTTGTTGGTGTTGAGAAAACCTGCGTTAGATGTCTTTCGCCATACAAACTTCAGGTGGTTAACTCATGCTGGCTATTTTTACATATACGTTAGCGCCTGGATACGGCACTGGCGGGTTGGAAACCAACCACTGTATGTGATTCATTACTGGGAAAAAATCTTGGAAAAATTTAGGAATTATTTCAGTAATACAAGTAGGCATTTCTTCATAAATTCCCTTGAGAATTCCTCTGGATATTCCTTTAGGAATTCTTTTGGGAGAGTCTTTTAGAAATACCTTCAAGAACTCTTTTGGCAGATCCAACGGGAATTATTTTCGAAAATCTATTCAGGCTCTCTTTTAAAAATGCCTTCGATAATTTAATTGGAAATTTCTGCACAAAGCCCTCCGGAATTTTTTCAAAAACTCCTTAAAAATTCATTTGAGAACTCCTAAAGATTTTTTCTCCATAAATAATATTTATTCACGCATGGAGAAAAACAGAGCTGCGCAACAAAAATCCTATTCGACCAGATGCTGATGTCATATTAGAAATTTAGAGACAGTACTCGTCGATAGAAAACCCTTCCGTAAAAAAACGTTTGTAGCTGGTGGTGGCTCTGTGGCTCGTGGGTTCAGGTACAAAAAGATCACGTCGGTGGAGTGTCTTCTCAGGAGCGTACAAATTGAGCTGAGCAGGCAGAGCCGGGCAGTCGATATCTTAGTAACTTCCCAGCAACAGAGGCCTGAGCAATTGACCGCCAATAATAAGTGGTTCTAATTGCAGAAGACGACAACGTTCCGCGTACGGTACGCAGAGAAATTCGGCAGGTTCATCGGGTCGCTCCACTTGAGGAACCGAAGTACATATCTCACGAACTTTTTTTTGAATAGTTTCTATTCGGGCGATCCAACTGGCATGGAATGGGCTCCATATGACAGCATTCGACTCCAGAATTGATCGTACCAGCGAACAGTAGAGGGCTCTGAGACAAAATGGATCACGAAACTCGTCAGCAATTTTGAACATGAAGCCCAGTTGTCGATTAGCTCTGGCGATTATATCATTGTAGTGAACTCGAAAGGTAAGTCCACTGTCCAGGGTAACGCCAAGATCCTTTAGGTGCTGCACTCGGGTGAGACTACGTCCGGAGAGGTTGTAATCGAAGATGATTGGTATGTTCTAACGGTTATACGAAATGATGTTGCATTTTTCTTCACAACAAATTACACGAACACCAATCTGCGAAGGTACGCAGTATGTACCATATGTTGAAGCTCCAAGCAGTCCGTGTCACATTTTATTACTTTGTAAATTTTCGTGTCATCTGCATAAACAAGCGGCAACGAGACATCGTTTATAAAAATCGTGAAAAGCAGAGGACCAAGATTACTGCCCTTGCGATTTTGTGTACTTGGGCTCACTGGTTACTGCCGAAAATGATACCAGCAGAGAAATTCGGAGGACCAACACGCACTTGGATGGCGGACGGTACGTGGAGGAGGCGAATGAACCACGAGTTGCATCAGCTGTTGGGAGAACCATCCATCGTTCACACCGCGAAAATCGGACGACTGCGGTGGGCCGGGCACGTAGCCAGAATTTCGGACAGTAACCCGGTGAAAATGGTTCTCGACAACTATCCGACGGGCACAAGAAGGCGAGGTGTGCAGCGGGCAAGATGGATCGATCAGGAATGAATAATAATAATATTACTGCCCTGCGGAACGCCCGAGTTGTTGCAGAATGTGAGCCTATATCTTAACTCGTACCGAGCGGTTCATCAGGTAGGATCGGAACCAAAGTACACAGCTTGATAAAACGCCAAACTTCTTAAGTTTAGCTAGAACGATTTCATGGTCTCCTGAATCATATGCCGTCTTTAGGTCCATATATGCAGCATCAGTTTGCCAACCCGAATCCATGCACCGCAAATAATTGGAGGTGAACTGCATCAGATTTGTTGAGACTGATCGCTTCGGGTAAAATCCATGTTGGTCGGCGTCTTTTGGGCACGAAAACAGTGACTTCGGAACAATTATTTCGAACAGCTTAGAACAGACGCACAAAAAGGTAAATCTAAAAAAATCCTTCAAAAATTCCATCGGATATTGCTCCAGGAAAATCATTAAAAGTTTTTTCGAAAATCCTCCAAAATTCTTCGTAGATTTCCTGAGAACTTCTTTCGGATTTTCTTCCAGGAAACCCTTTGAAAACCAATTAGAGAATGAAAAAAATTCCGATGAAGTTACTTGTTGGAATTACGAAAGAATTAAACAAAATAAAACAACAAACACTAAAAAAATCCGAACGTATTACTGAAAGAATTTCGAGAAGAACTTATAAAGGCATTATCGAAAAACTCCTGCAGGAAGTTCTGGAAGAATTCCCGAAGTATTGCTGAAAGAAATTCCTTATTGAAATTTCGAAGAAATCCCTGCAATATTTGGACAAAATTATTCAAAGAATCCATGGAATAATGGCCCTCCTTAGCCGTGCGGTAAAACGCACGGCTACAAAGCAAGATGCTGAGGGTGGCTGGGTTCGATTCCCGGTACCGGTCTAGGCAATTTTAGGATTGGAAATTGTCTCGACTTCCCTGGGCATAAAAGTATCATCGTGCTAGCCCCATCATATACGAATGCAAAAATGGTAACCTGGCTTGGAAACCTCGCAGTTAATAACTGAGGAAGTGCTTAATGAACACTAAGCTCCGAGGCGGCTCTGTCCCAGTGTGGGGATGTAATGCCAATAAGAAGAAGAAGATGGAATAATAGCCGGAGAAATTTCATAAGGAGGATTTTCCGAAGAAATTTCCAAAGAAATTTCCGAAGGTATTACAACATTTAAAGAGTATCTAACCATTTTTTTCGATAAATAATCCTAATGGAATTTCTTAAGGAAGTTCTCAAGAAATTTCCGGAGGAATTCTTTAAGGAGTCTCCGGAAGAGTTCCTAACGACATTTTCGCAGGAATTCCTGAAACATTTTTTTTCGTATGCATTCCATAAGTATTTTTTGTAAAAATCCGTAATGGATATTCTGAAGGAATTTTCGGAGAAATTTCATAAGAAATTTCAGGAAGAATTTCCAAAGTAATTTTCTAAGGTTTTTTTTTAAAGGAAACTTTTCTCATGGAAAGTACAAGGAAGTATGTCAAGTGGTTTTGCCAATCAATTGTTGATTCCAAAACACAAATTAGTTCTGGACAATACACTGGAAAAGCATTTGAAGTAGATTCAATCGAAGCTAATTGCCTATTTCCGTGGATTAAGCCACCCGACTTGGACATTAATCTACAATGTTGTGAAAACTCATATGTGAATATGTACATTATGTGGAAGATGTTGATTTGGAAAATGTATTGGAGGTAACCACTTTCCCTTCGATGGGACTTGAACCCATGATCCTACAGTACGCTAGACTGCTAGGTGCTTCAAAGTAGGGTTTTAATTATTTTGCTAAATTGATTTGCCAAATAAGTCAATTGTTCTAATAACACAAATCAAATAAGCGGCAGGGTTGATTTTAATAAATAAAAACAAATATTGTCAAGATAATTTATGTGCTACTTAACTTGAAATTCCTGAATTGCAATGATTTGCCTACATTAATGCCAGATCCTATATGAATGAGAGCGCTTTGGGCATGTGCTCAAGCCTTCACAAAAGCTTATATATCACAACAAACATTGCGAGGCACCTACCGCCTTAGGTGCCTGACAGAATGAGGCCTTGGCATAGACGAATTCCAAAGATCAATTAGGCATTTTATGTATTATTCTACTTAGTACTTAGATTAAATTTACTAGATAATGCCTCATTTATATTAAAAAAAAAATTCAACCAAGACAATCTATGACACCACACTGACTTAGAGACACGATCGCTTGAGGTAGATTTGAAATTGAATTCTGACGAGTTCCACCTTAACAACATTTATGAACTATCATAAGACGAGTTTACTGCCGCGATTCGCATAAGAGTCCCATGTCGATTTTTGACGATTTAGATTTTCTTTCAGAAATAAGCTTAAAATGAACTCATCTTTAAGAAAAAATGATAAAACAATAGGCTTTGTTCTAGAAATTTGAAAATCAAACCCCACTTGTGTTGTCCCATCTTGCTATTTATTCGCATAACAGTCACATTCCATATTTTGATAAACTCTTGCACAAAACATCAATGTAATTATAGTTCATTGAATAGTTCCATAGCAATGTATACAGATAAAGAATATTATGCCAAATTTTCAGAAAGATTGCTGGTTTTATCGATTTATTAGAATTTTTTTAATTTCTCCATGTAAAACGTGTTTGAAAAATTCAACGGCATATTTCTCAAGTTGAAGAAAACTGACATGGGACGCTTATGCGAATAGGGGCAGTTTAGTACTATTCCAAAATATTTCACTACGTTGTATTGCCATCTTCAGTGTCTCGTACTTTACTCGACTTGTTTCAAGTCAATTGAATTTTTCATTGCGATTTGTCATCGGCGTGGCAAAATTATGACCGGCGGCGCGCCGACTCAAAATCGTAGGCGGCGGTGGCGGTGGCGCACAGGTCTAGTAGGGACACGGCAGGTATTTCCGTCCATCGTCTTCGCAAAAACCAACGAAAGCAACGTCCATTTGCTAGATCTCCACTATAGCAGAATGTTTCTCCTGAGCTTACGATTACAGTACAGTACGATTACGAGCACAGGTGACTATGACGAAAAAACGAAAATACCTGCATTAACCCTATAGACTGAGAGAAAATTAATAACGACTATACTATTAAATAGGAAGGACAAAAGTTTCTACTAATAATGGGGTCAGTTATGTGACGAGTAATTTTATAATTAAATCACATTGAAACAGACGATGCGTGGAATTAAGTGATAGTTTTCGAGAAACTGTTTTGATTTTATTTTGTTCTAAATGTAATGTATCTCTGGAGCACAGTTGCTCAGGGTTTGGGTTTGTTCCTTGAGTGGCTGTACTATCAATAAGAAAGAACTTTATTGGGACAATTACTAATACTCCGGGGTCATATGGTGGAGGCCCTATCATTATTTTTGTTACAGACGACCGGCATTTGAAGAACATGTACATCCATATGAACAAAAAGATGATACTGCCAGCCAGCATAGACGGAGTTACAGATAGAGGTTGATAGAAAGGCATGAAACCAAACATCTAGGGATTCAAGGATCCCACCACGGTGCACAATTACCATACTAATCATTATTTATTTGTCTTGTTTCAGTAAACGCAACTCGTCTCCACTAATCTTTCCCTTTCCTGTCAACTCTCTTTTCTTGTAATGTATCCGACACTTGTGGGACTTGTTAAGCCCTAGTTAAGCCCAACGCATGTTAACGGTGAAGGCTTGGTAGGTCTTCACCTAACTTAAGTGTAGATGGGCGGACGGTGTCGGCCAGGGTGAAGGCTGATAAATTGCAATTACAATTACTAAAGTCTATCATTTTTCGTGAGGCCCTTATTTTTTCAAACTTGCGAAATGCACCCGTATCCTGAAAAATGACGTATGCTATCGCCGTACGGGGCATCAACGGGTCAAATGAGGGTGAGAATGGTTCACTGTTTCAGCTACATAGAATACTCGTGGAATAGATTAATGATCTGAGGAAAAGAAAACAAAATTATAAGAGACCTTTTTGAACGATTTTGTTATCCGACCTCCAGACTGTCAGTGAGGACGCTGACCCATTTCAAACCCCGAAGACGGTACGTCAAAAGAGAAGAAATAGTTCCGAATTGTTTTACCAAAATCTAGTTTATGTCATGTATTTCAGCAGTTAACACGCATGTTAGCAAAATGATCCGAAAAATATGATGTCTTGTTGCTTCACCAACTGATAAAATAAATATTTAATAGAAGTATGGCCATGATGCTTAGACAGCGTCGCTGCTTGGTTGAACGGAAAACAAACGCATAGGAATGAATAACCTTACTGGTTAGCAATTGATAATTAGAATAATAAATATAGTTAAACGCGACTTATAATTCATTCGATGAGGTTATGTGTTTGCTTTTGAAACTAGAGTCTTTATATAATTCACGGGATCAAAATCACGTCAAACACATGTATAGGAGAAAAATCTGTTCGAATTTCAAATGTATTCTCCAGCCATCAAACCATTATCAAATCAAGGCCACTTGTTACGCAATTTAGAGCAAAAAAATTCCAGCCTCGTTTGGTCTTCTCTGCCACGCCTAGGATATTTGCTTTCTGATTCGAGTTATCTCATCTGGACCACCACCACCGGGCGGTGGTCGTCGTTGTCACCGTCTTCGTTGCCATGTTTGTCGGTGGATCGAAACGCAATCATTTATTCAGAAGCGAATGCTAAACGAGTCCGTAACCTCAGGCTGCCCTGTTGTTTGTCGACGACTTACGTTGGTGGCGGCGCGGTGGCTTTGGCGGCTCGAAGTCCCAATTCTCAAATCCAAAGATAAACAATTGATAAAAAATTTCTTCGGCCAGCAAGCGTCATAAAATTCGATTGGAGGGTATTGAAGCGGGGGTGGTTCAAAAAGTTTTGCCGCCACCCGAATGAATTCGCTCTGGGCAGTTTCCAATTGTAGTAGTCGAAGATAAGCGAAACTTTAATTTCTCGACTGTTATGTACACTGTGCTGATAATTACACTGCGCTGTTTTGAATATTTTGAATATGTTCAAACTTGTTTCAGGTACGTTTTCAAAGAATAATAATTTTATTTCTCAAACAAACCCAAAGTAATCAACATTTCATGTTCATAATTTAGTAAATGTCTTTGACAGCCTTTGAAGTTTGTTATCAAATTTTAGTTTGAGTGACATATGCTGAGATAGAAAATGTTAATTTTTGCACCAAGCCTTGAGGAATAATTGAAGGAGGCATTTTCATTGGACCATTTCAATAACATCAGTAGTGACGACCATTAATTTGAATGAGTCGTTAAAAAATCGACGAATGTCTACCATTTGAAAAAAAAAATCATAAAAACAAGAAAAGCACTGCGGTTGCCACTTCAGACGGCCACGCGCCTCCACCGAATTTCTTCTTTCATTGTCACTAAACGTTACTCATCAATTAATTAATTACGCTGACCGACACGACCGTTGCCATTGTCTCTGCCATCGCCGTAATAAACCCAAAGACACAAACGACGTTTTGCGAACATTTATCGCTCAATCTCTGAACTTGAAAGCGCTTTTTTATGTCGGCCATTTTGATTTTATGACACTCACTTGCCCTCTGCTCAGATCCAGAATCTTTCCTTCTAAAGTGGAAAATTGCACCTTCACAAGTAGGTACAGCAGACACTCGATTGACTGACTCGAATCACGCCACAAGACAGGTCCGGAGGTTCGCGATGGAAACGATGTTTTATCCGCGGTGGCCTAAGCCGTACTGACTGACCGGAACCGAGGCGAGTGCGCATACATCTCGCTGCAAGTGAAGGAGTCAAATGTGTCCTCCACTGAAATTGAGCGCGATTCTCGCGTCATGATGATAACGAGCCGGGATGAGCCAACTGCCGCATAAAGTGCTTTGGGACTTAGCTAAGAAGCCTGCAAGTTGATTGTCATCGTTGAGCGCTAATTTAATTCAGAGACATTCCCCGTGAGTGTGCACACGATATGTAGCAGGCAGAAGACAACCAGCGGTCAACGGTGGTGCGATATGGCATAGCGTTGTGAACTGTTTGAATAGTTAAATGTACATTTACTTGTTTGCTGATTATTTCTTGTAGGATTTTCCAGTAAATCTATTTGGCACAATTGTACCAATCGTAATTAATTTATATTGACTGATATTGGGTTAATTTTACTTACAACAGTTGTTTATGGCCAAGTATGGCAGAAGTTTAAGGCATTAAGGTTTTTACAAATTATGACTCGGTTCGGAAACTGACAGATATACTAACTATTTGACAGTGTGGGTTGCTGCGATGCGATTGATTTGTAAGTTTTGAGTATACCATACTACCGCAACTATAGGAACACAAACGACTATCGGAAGTTTTAACCTACCATGGCATGCATGCTTACGAATAATAATAATTATTTTTTTTTAACTAATTTTATTTGCTAATTATCTAATACATGCATTCATCTCTAAGACTAGGTGTTCCGTGTTTTCTTAACACTACATATCATCCTTATTTGCTATGTTATATTTTTAGTTATTATTAATACATTTCAATTGCCTTTGGCAGTTAGAATTTTTCCTCTGGTTGAATTGAACCATGTAGGAATTACAATGTTTTCAACTTAAACTAATCTTAACCTATTTTATACTAAAGGTACAAGGAGTTAATCGTTGCAATAGAAGATTGCAACGATTTTTGTCTAAAATTGGAAATTATTTTGTTGGACATTTGTTGCAATGTCTCAATATTAGAAATTCTATGAAGTTCATTGGTACTATACCACGGAGGCAACTTCAGAATCATTTTCAAAATTTTATTCTGAATCCTCTGAAGTGCCTTCTTTCTGGTATTGCAGCAACTAGTCCATATTGGCACAGCATACAACATGGCTGGTCTAAAAATTTGTTTGTAAATCAAAAGTTTGTTCTTAAGACAAAGTTTTGATTTTCTGTTTATAAGTGGATATAGACACTTAATATATTTGTTACATTTGGCTTGAAGGCCTTCAATGTGATTTTTAAAAGTTAATTTTTGATCTAGCAGAAGTCCTAAATATTTAGCTTCGCTAGACCAATTAATTGGAACCCCATTCATAGTGACAATATGTCTGCTAGAAGGTTTCAAATAAGAAGCTCTCGGCTTATGTGGGAAAATTATAAGCTGAGTTTTGGAAGCATTCGGGGAAATTTTCCATTTTCGCAAGTAAGTGGAGAAAATATCCAAACTTTTTTGCAATCTACTACAAATGACACGAAGGCTTCGCCCTTTGGCTGAAAACAAAGATTTTTGACACCCTGGTGGTAAATCAGGTAAGTCAGAAGTAAAAATGTTATACAATATGGGCCCCAGTATGCTGCCTTGGGGGACACCAGCCCTTACAGGTAATCTATCAGATTTAGTATTCTGATAGTTTACCTGCAATGAGCGATCTGATAAATAATTTTGGATCAGTTTAATGATGTACAGAGGAAAATTAAAATTCATCAATTTTACAATCAAACCTTCATGCCAAACACTGTCAAATGCTTTCTCTATATCAAGAAGAGCAACTCCAGTCGAATATCCTTCAGATTTGTTGAGCCGAATTAAGTTCGTAACTCTTAATAACTGATGAGTGGTTGAATGCCCATGGCGAAAACCAAATTGCTCATCAGCAAAAATAGAATTGTCATTAATATGAACCATCATTCTATTCAAAATAATCTTTTCAAACAGTTTGCTTATTGAAGAAAGCAAACTGATTGGGCGATAACTAGAAGCCTCAGCTGGATTTTTGTCCGGCTTTAAAATTGGAACAACTTTGGCGTTTTTTCATTTATCTGGGAAGTATGCCAATTGAAAACATTTGTTAAATAAATTAACCAAAAAGGATAAAGAGCTCTCAGGAAGTTTTTTGATAAGTATGTAGAAAATACCATCATCACCCGGGGCTTTCATATTTTTAAATTTTCTAGTAATAGATCTCACTTCATCCAAATTAGTTCCCGACGAAGGGTCAAAAACATTCTCTTGATTGACAATGTCTTCGAAGCTCCGTGTAACCTGATCCTCAATTGGACTAGTGAGACCTAGACTAAAATTATGGGCACTCTCGAACTGCTGAGCAAGGTTTTGAGCCTTTTCGCCATTTGTTAATAAAATTTTATTTCCCTCTTTAAGCGCTGGAATTGGCTTTTGAGGTTTTTTAAGAATTTTCGTTAATTTCCAAAAGGGTTTCGAACTGGGATCTAACTTCGAGACATTATTCTCAAAGTTGGTATTTCTCAGAATAGCGAAACGTTTTTTAATTTCATTTTGCAAATCTCGCCAAATAACTTTCAAAGCGGGATCGCGAGTTCTTTGGTATTGCCTTCGCCTCACATTTTAAGACGGATCAGAAGCTGAAGATCGTCGTCAATAATAATGGAGTTGAATTTAATTTCGCATTTAGGAATTGCAATGCCTCTGGCTTCGACAATTAAATTTGTCAAAGATACGAGCGCATTGTCAATATCACTTTTGGTATCCAAAGGAATATTAACATCAAAATTCCTATCGATATATGTTTTATATAAATCCCAATCAGCTCTATGATAATTAAAAGTAGAGCTGATTGGATTATAAATGGCTTCTTGTGAGATTTCAAATGTCACAGGAAGGTGATCAGAGTCAAAGTCAGCATGGGTTACCAATTGGCCACACAGCTGACTTGAATCCGTTAAAACTAAATCAATTGTAGAAGGATTTCGACTGGAAGAAAAACAAGTAAGGCCATTGGGATATTGAATAGTATAATATCCCGCAGAACAATCTTCAAATAAAATTTTGCCGTTGGAATTGCTTTGAGCATTATTCCATGAACGGTGTTTGGCATTGAAGTCACCAATTACGAAGAATTTGGATTTGTTGCGAGTCAGAATTTGAAGATCAGCTTTCAACAACAACAACATTTTCAAGAGGTGAACCAGCCTTAGGCTGAAAACCTCTTTAAACCAGGAAAAAAAAAAAAAAAAAAAAGCTTTCAACAAATTCTTTTGCTGCCCATTGCATTGAAAAGGCAAGTAGGCTGCAATGAAGGAAAATTGTCCAAAATTTGTTTCAACAGAGTTGTGGGGCTTGCCTAGGATGTGGTGGGGTTTGACAGTGGGCTCTGTTAAACCTCTATAAAAAGCTGCATGTATCCGCAAGTAGGCCCCACCAAAGCGACCGTGTGCCGCTCAAAGCGCACAAGCCCAAGTCCTGGTGTTAGGTGGGACGCTAAACAGCCCTGACACGACGGCCCTCCGACGAGACAGGAGGTTTGCGCAGGCCCAATAAGCCGCCTAGAAAACCAATCATTACGAACAATATAAGAGATAATGCGACTCGATATAATCGGCAAAGACCTAGGCGACGAATACAGGATCACGATTGGAAGCTTGGAACATGGAATCGACTTGCTAGGTTTCGCAGGTTGCGACAGGATGATCTACGATGAATGACATCCCCGCAACTTCGACGTCGTGGCGCTGCAGGAGATTTGCTGGACAGGACAGAAAGTGTGGAAAAGCGGGCATCGAGCGGCTACCTTCTACCAAAGCTGTGGCACCACCAACGAGCTGGGAACCGGCTTCATAGTGCTGGGCAGGCTTGTAAAATGTCATCTGCATGTCATTTGACTAATTTGTTCATAACTTTCTTCAGAAGCCGAATTTACTTCATAATTTTGGATATACTCATAACGCTTGAGTAGGACTATATTTTTGTCCAAGGGTACATTACTCCAAATATAACATATGCGGCTGGAAAGTGAAAACTCTCCAAAATGTCACGTGTCATTTGACATAATGTCATTTGAATGACATTTTGCCTCCCACGCCACAGATTACATATCTACAGCAATGTCTTGATAGACAAAGTTGTAGGCACATTTAAGAGCTATAAGTTCGCCATACCTCAGGAATTGATAGCTAACTTCTGAAAAAAGTTCTGGGAAAATTATATAAACGAATGCAAATGACATTTTACAACACTGGTGCTGGGTAAGATGCGCCAACGCGTGATTGGGTGGCAGCCAATCAACGCAAGGATGTGCAAGCTGAGGATTAAAGGCCGTTTCTTCAACTATAGCATCATCAACGTGCACTGCCCACACGAAGGGAGACCCGACGACGAGAAAGAAGCGTTCTACGCACAGCTGGAGCAGACATACGACGGATGCCCACTGCGGGACGTTAAAATCGTCATCGGTGACATGAACGCACAGGTAGGAAGGGAGGAAATGTATAGACCGGTCATCGGACCGGATAGTCTGCACACCGTATCGAATGACAACGGCCAACGATGCATAAACTTCGCAGCCTCCCGCGGAATGGTAGTCCGAAGCACCTTCTTTCCCCGCAATATCCACAAGGCCACATGGAGATCACCTAACCAAGAAACGGAAAACCAAATCGACCACGTTCTAATCGACGGTAAATTCTTCTCCGACATCACGAACGTCCGCACTTACCGCAGTGCGAATATTGAATCCGACCACTACCTCGTTGCAGTATGCCTGCGCTCAAAACTCTCGACGGTGTACAACACGCGTCGAAGTCGGACGCCGCGGCTTAACATTGGGCGGCTACAAGACGGTAGACTAGCCCAAGAATACGCGCAGCAGCTGGAAGTGGCACTTTCAACGGAAGAGCAGCTAGGCGCAGCGTCTCTTGAAGATGGCTGGAGAGATATTCGATCCGCCATTGGTAGCACCGCAACCGCTGCACTTGGCACGGTGCCCTCGGATCAGAGAAACGACTGGTATGACGGCGAATGTGAGCAGTTAGTGGAAGAGAAGAATGCAGCATGGGCGAGATTGCTGCAACACCGCACGAGGGCGAACGAAGCACGATATAAACAGGCGCGGAACAGACAAAACTCGATTTTCCGGAGGAAAAAGCGCCAGCAGGAAGATCGAGACCGTGAAGAAACGGAGCAACTGTACCGCGCTAATAACACACGAAAGTTCTATGAGAAGTTAAACCGTTCACGTAAGGGCCACGTGCCACAGCCCGATATGTGTAAGGACATAAACGGGAACCTTCTTACGAACAAGCGTGAGGTGATCCAAAGGTGGCGGCAACACTACGAAGAACACCTGAATGGCGAAGTGGCAGACGAAGATAGCGGTATGGTGATGGACCTGGGAGAACGCACGCAGGACAAAATTCTACCGGCTCTGAAATCCAGGAGGAGATTGGCCGGCTGAAGAACAACAAAGCCCCTGGGGTTGACCAACTACCAGGAGAGCTATTTAAACACGGTGGTGAGGCACTGGCTAGAGCGCTGCACTGGGTCATTACCAAGGTTTGGGAGGAGGAAGTTTTGCCGCAGGAGTGGATGGAAGGTGTCGTGTGTCCCATCTACAAAAAGGGCGATAAGCTGGATTGTAGCAACTACCGCGCAATCACATTGCTGAACGCCGCCTACAAGGTACTCTCCCAAATTTTATGCCGTCGACTAGCACCAACTGCAAGGGAGTTCGTGGGGCAGTACCAGGCGGGTTTTATGGGCGAACGCTCCACCACGGACCAGGTGTTCGCCATTCGCCAAGTACTGCAGAAATGCCGCGAATACAACGTGCCCACACATCATCTATTCATCGACTTCAAAGCCGCATATGATACAATCGATCGGGACCAGCTATGGCAGCTAATGCACGAACACGGTTTTCCGGATAAACTGACACGGTTGATCAAAGCGACGATGGATCGGGTGATGTGCGTAGTTCGAGTTTCAGGGCATTCTCGAGTCCCTTCGAAACCCGCAGAGGGTTACGGCAAGGTGATGGTCTTTCGTGTTTGCTATTCAACATCGCTTTGGAAGGTGATACGAAGAGCAGGGATTAACACGAGTGGTACAATTTTCAATAAGTCCGTCCAGCTATTTGGTTTCGCCGACGACATAGATATTATGGCACGTAACTTTGAGAAGATGGAGGAAGCCTACATCAGACTGAAGAGGGAAGCTAAGCGGATCGGACTAGTCATCAACACGTCGAAGACGAAGTACATGATAGGAAGAGGTTCAAGAGAAGACAATGTGAGCCACCCACCGCGAGTTTGCATCGGTGGTGACGAAATCGAGGTGGTAGAAGAATTTGTGTACTTGGGCTCACTGGTGACTGCCGAAAATGACACCAGCAGAGAAATTCGGAGACGCATAGTGGCTGGAAATCGTACGTACTTTGGACTCCGCAAGACGCTCCGATCGAATAGAGTTCGCCGCCGTACCAAACTGACAATCTACAAAACGCTAATTAGACCGTAGTCCTCTACGGACACGAGACCTGGACGATGCTCGTGGAGGACCAACGCGCACTTGGAGTTTTCGAAAGGAAAGTGCTGCGTACCATCTATGGTGGGGTGCAGATGGCGGACGGTACGTGGAGGAGGCGAATGAACCACGAATTGCATCAGCTGTTGGGAGAACCATCCATCGTTCACACCGCGAAAATCGGACGACTGCGATGGGCCGGGTACGTAGCCAGAATGTCGGACAGTAACCCGGTGAAAATGGTTCTCGACAACGATCCGACGGGCACAAGAAGGCGAGGTGCGCAGCGGGCAAGGTGGATCGATCAGGTGGAAGATGACTTGCGGACCCTCCGTAGACTGCGTGGTTGGCGACGTGTAGCCATGGACCGAGCCGAATGGAGAAGACTCTTATATACCGCACAGGCCACTTCGGCCTTAGTCTGAATAAATAAATAATAAATAATAATTGTTTCAACAGAAACTCCCAAGGTTTCAAAAACTTTGGTTTCGAATGAAGAAAATAATTTGTGTTTGATACGTCTATTAATGACGATGGCGACCCCACCACAGGCGCTGTCAAGACGATCATTTCTGTGGATAAAATAGTTTGGATCTCTTTTAATGAAGAGTCCTGGTTTTAAATACGTTTCAGTTATAATGGCAATATGCACATTATGAACTGAAAGGAAGTTGAATAATTCATCTTCCTTACCCTTTAGAGAGCGGGCATTCCAATTTAGAACTTTCACACAATTATTTGGATCCATTGAAACGGAGTCCGATAACAATTTTTTGTGTGTACTTTATACCAACCTGAACAGCTTCAGGAATGGTATTTGCTTTGAACATTGCATCAATCATGTGATGCAATTGTTCAGTTAAAAAATCAAAACCGGAAGCAGTCATGCTACCTGAATCGGCAACATGACCGTTATTTTCCGTTGGGACATGGGTATAAACCTCATTTTGAGAAGAGAAATTTTGTCTACCAGCAGCGATGTTTGCATACGTAGGTACATTGGAAAAATAGGAATTTACTGAAGTGCTTGCTACCCGTTGACGAGCGGCAAAATTTGTTTCTGAATTGTGGTGGGTATGAATTGCTCGACCGGTAACTGGTTTCGAAATTTGAGCGTTTGAAAAATTTCTACCCGTCGAATCTGGGATCCGATTGGAGTTTCCCGTCATCAATTTTGCACGGGAATTCAAAACTTTTTTGCGTGAAGGGCATTCCCAGAAATTGGATTTATGATTGCCCCCACAATTTGCACATTTAAATTTATTGGAATCTTCTCTCACAGGACATGCGTCCTTGGCGTGAGAGGTTCCACCACAAATCATGCATTTAGCATCCATGTGACAATGTTTGGTTCCATGACCCCACTTTTGGCACTTACGGCACTGAGTGGGATTTTGGAAATTTCCCCCAGGCCTGCGGAAATGTTCCCATGTAACACGGACATGAGACATAATACAGGCCTTTTCCAAACTTTTCATATTATTTAGTTCACTTTTGTTAAAATGAACTAAATAAAATTCTTGAGAAATGCCCCTTTGGGAAGTACCAGAGTGGGATTTCTTTTTCATCTTAATTACTTGGACTGGCGCAAATCCAAGTAATTGAGAAATTTCAATTTTAATCTCATCCAGTGATTTGTCATCACTGGGGAGACCTTTCAAGACGACTTTGAACAATCGCTCAGTTTTGTCGTCGTATGTGAAGAATTTATGGCGCTTCTCAGTTAAATACTGAAGAAGACGTTTGCGATCGTCAAAGGATCCCGGCAAAACGCGGCAGTCACCCTTCCTAGCAATCTGAAATGAAACCTTAATCCCTGAAGGTTACTCAAGATTTCATTCCGAAAGCCAGAAAACTCGGCAACAGATACCACAATTGGCGGAATCCGTTGTTTCTTCGCATGAATCGAATCACCTGGGCTAGAGATAGATTCGATTTTCTCAAATTCGTCGTTAATCAAATCGAACTGATTGCTCAGTTCGATAGGAGATGAAATAATGTCAACGTTAGAGTTAGAAGGAATATCTGAAGTCTCCAGCTTCTTTCTATTTTTTCCGCGCTTGGGCAGGACGGTCTTGAAACCTTGTTTCTTTGAAGGAAGTGGAGAATTCAGAGACTCCCCCTTCCTCTTGTTTTTGTTAATACTCATTGCTGAGCGTGGAGACGTGACCTTCTAAGAGGTTTTTCTCCCAGAACGGTGTCCCTACAGGATTACCACCGCTTGCCGGAATTTTACTTCCGCAAACGGGTCCAACGTAAAACGAAGGCACGGGTCCTTGCAAAGATCGTAACGGGATCAGTGGGTACAAATAGCGCTAAGAAGCACCGTTGAAATTAAAATAGCTTCGGGTAGTATTAAAAACTTCCTTCCGCAAAGAGAGAAAGAACCGCACAGCACGAAAGCACGATGCGGTCTGAGGAAAATGAAGGTTCACATCTGGTGTTAGCCATGTTTCACATAAAGCAAACATCGCATTATTTTTTGTTAACCAAAATTTTGAAAATTTCTAATTTTGAAAGAATATTTCGACAGTTCCATTGTAGAATCGAATGACTCCTCGAGGAGGGGCATTTCTGAAGCCAGATGTTTCAGGAAAGGAGTCAGAATAGGAAAAACTGCTTTCACTACGCACATCACCCGATCGATCGTCGCCTTGATCAACCGTATCAGTTTATCCGAAAATCCGCGACCAATACTGGCTGTGGATCGAGAATCCGTCTGATATACGCAGAGAATATATTTCCGAACACTGAGATCATTTAAGCAAATTTTAATGTATTTTGTGAGGAATTTCTATTTGTTATGCATTTTATTTATCAGTTGCTCATAGAAAATTACTATTTAATTTTCGATTAAATTGCAGGGAAAGTACTGTGATGACGCGCACATTGAAAACGGCTCGCACAGACTGCTGAACTGCATTAGCTGTAGGTAATTGGGTGGGCAGGGCATGAGGACAGCCACCCGATGTGAATGGGACTTTCCTCTGATGTGCGTAAGCAGACGTAGTGTAGACACCTCTAATTATTACCTACCATCTCTTATCTGCAACTGAGCGTCAGACCATTATTAAACAGCTGATAATAACGACACAGTGGAAGTAATCTCTTATCTCATAAGTTCGTTTGTTTCGAATATATATTGCAAAAAAAAAAATGATGGAGAAAACACCACGATTTCAAGAAAAACACGGGAGGTTCTCTCTTCTTTTTACACGTGTTTTTTACATTTTATTAATTCTGCATGTGAATTTCCGTAACTTAAAATCTCAGACCTAAAAGTAATTAGAATTATCCGTTGTCAAAAATGCTATATTATATTGAAATTATTTATTTTTTTAATTGATTTTTTTATTGGAAAATTATTTTATTTGTGACAAATTTTGAAAATATTTATTTCTCATTATAGCTTATTTATTGAAATTTTATTTTTTGAGAGAAAAAAAAAATTATTGGATTCGCCAATTATATTCAGTTTTATGAAAAATGGTGCGTATGTATATGTTTAATTGTTTACTCTAAGGAAAATCCTCAAGGAATCCAAAGAACGCGAGTACTTTCAAGTTTCAATTCCGTGAGGGTTGTCCTTAATGGCAATTTTTCAATCGTCTGTGGATAATTACTCATTATCTATGCGAAGTTTTCATGTTGGTTATTTATTTATTTCAGTTACCTGTCATAAGGATATGGATAGTTCTAACTTGGCTTACGGCAAATACAAAAACACATTCTACATTCTACGAAAAGGCTATATGTATATTTACTCCAAAGCCAGTTTCATGATAGAAGGGCCGGAGACTCATAGTGTTATATACAAATCTACTCGGCTCAACTATTTGAGATGATGTCTGTTTGTGTGTGTATGTGCGTATGTGTGCATGTATGTAAAAAAAAATAAAAATCACTCATGTTTTAGGAAACTTATCTTGAACCGATTTGCTTGCATTCGACAAAGATTCATTTTTCATTGTTTTCTATTGAAAATTGGCCAGATCAGATGTTCTGACCAAAATACGATTTTCATATAAATAACACGCTAAGAAAATATCACTAAATTTTTTTAGTATATCTAATGCTCGAGAAAGGGATAAACACCGCTATGGTCAATCAGGGTTTTTTTTTTATAATTTATGTTTATTAAGTTATGTTGTTTTGATCAGAAAGAACCTCTATTTGGCCAGAATATGTGCCGGAAAAGGTATTATGTTCATTTAAACAATCATACAATTTTATTTTAAACCGCCAAAATGAATACCACTCCGTTGTTCGCAAATGCGGGTCAAATATCAGTGTTAAAATCCAGCACAATCCAGTTCGTTCCAGTATTTGCTTCGAAATTCACACTGCCAACTTATACTTCCAGTGTCACATATGTACCTATATCGAACTCAATTAACAGCCAGCACAACAACACAACAGTACGGTACGTTGTTAGCCGCTTTCTTCCCATCGCATCGTGTCAAAGTCGAATGACCCCAGCGCTCTCCACTTTCGGGAACTTCAGAACGTGCATCTCGTTGCCTGTGGTGACGGTTAGCCCGCCAGCAGTGTGCCAGTTATCCGTTTGATTCAGTACATGCAATTACCGCTCGTTAAGGAAATGGTTCAATTCAATGAATCAGCGAACTCTTTGTTTTGTACGTTATTGTCGCAGTTTTAGTTGGCCGTCCGGTCATAGAAATCCGTCTTTCAATGGACTAAGAAGTTCTGGTGAGATGAGAGATAAAAGCTTAGACACGAAGGCACACCTTAACGTTTATATTTACTTTGTATGAAGAAAACTAGCTAGGAAAAGATACCTTAAGTAATACATGTATTACTATTTTGTTTGAACAAAGGTGAGAAAGTTATAGTAGATCTAAAATAAATCTCGGTTGACAGACATCTTGCAATTAGTTGTTTTAGAATAAATATGTACCTAATACCTCGCTTTTTATGTGACCGGCAATTACCGCATTGAACTCAGATTTTTCACAATAGCCCTATTCTACTGCCTGTAGAAGCAAGACTTATTATTGTGGTGCCATACACAGTTCAATTATCGCCGTTTTTTCGCACCGCAGAATCGGTGTTATCATCTTCTGTCACCGTCGTCGACGCCTGCGGCTCAGAGGTGTGATTTGGCTTGACATATGTGTGTGGCTATACGAGAAGTTCGGTTGGCGTGCGAGCTAGGACGGTTATGGAAAAGCACGTGACGAACCCAAGTACGATTCTATGCTGATTGGTGATAACCAGTGTATGATGTTGTCCAATAACTGATAACTGATTGGATGACGAGTGTTGACACGGTTTGGTTATGTACTGTGATGGATGATAGACTGGTGGGCGAAGGAATAGCCTTGAAATGGTTAGAGCTTCCACGCCACTGTAACAAAATTCCTGGAACTGAATAGTATGGTAGATTGAATACCAATTTAGAATGAATCTAGTTTCTTTGTTTGCGTATTCTATTTTATTTCCGTATTTCATTAGAAATTGGAATGGATTTAGAAAACTAGAACGTTGATAATTAATTTTTTCCCAGAGATTAGTTAGAGCAAGTTCTTATTATGTGTTGCATGTTACATATTGTAGTATCTGAAATCAATCTTGATATTATAAGTAGAATTGAACAACTTACAACTTACCTTAAGAGCAATTGTTCTACAGTCTTGCTCCAAGACAGCAACAAAACCATAAATAATGGGACGAAAATAGCCCATGGTGGTGTGTGTTCAAAATATTTTTTTTAGCAATTCCTAATAATAATATTTAGTTTACAGTTCGTCTTTGAGCGATAAAACGGCCTACTTTTCCATACCAACGAAATGGGTGCTTTAATGAACATTATAGAACTCAAATGGGTTGCATAATATTCATTATAACACCCATTTGGGTGCTATAATGTAAAATCAACATTAGAACAGTAGTTACATGACTACATTTTTCTGATTTGGCAGGAGTCAATGTTCAAATAGTGTATTCTCTGCGTTGCGTAATAAATGGAATAGTTTAATGGACATGACATCAAACATTTCCAGAGGCAAGTACATCTATCGCTTCACGGCTTATCGATCTATGCAATGTGGCATGGTAACATGGAATCTGATCGTTCTCTGCCGCAACATAATTTATTGGCAAGAATGAGCATGTGGAGTAAATTAGACTGATCAATTTTGGTACAGATTTATCATATTAAAGTTAGTTGCTAAATTCGATTTTTTCAATACTCGTAGTATTTATCCAACTCGGCAAGCCTCTTTGGATTAACGTACAACTCGTGCTGAAAAAATCATTTGTTTTCAACTTTTTGCACAAACTACTATTTTGCAATTCCTCATCATAATATCTGGTTTACAGGCGAGAGTCATATATGAACGTCTATAGGACGGCCTACTTAAATGAACATTATGCAACTCAAATGGGTTGCATAATATTCATTATAACACTCATTTGGGTACTACATATAATGAAAAACCAACATCAGAACAGTAGTTACATTACTACATTTTGCTGAATTAGCTTGGTATTTAATCGTAGTATTTAACCAACTCGGCAAGCCTTGTTCGATAAACGAACGGCTCGTGCTGAAAAAATCATCTTTTTGCAACTTGTTGCACAAACTACTATTTTAACGTTCGCATAAAAGTTGTGAGTTTTTTCAAACGTGAGCTGAAATCCAAGAACAGCATGAAGCTTTGAATTCTGACAAAATTTTCTTTGCATCAAGATCCTGTCCTGTAAACCTGCTGCATGAAAATAAGCTATTTGTCTGGGGTCAAGCCAAGATAAACAGCCGAATTCGCCCATTCTGTCTTGGCGTCCTGTCATTGAGGGTGATTTATGTACAATCCTCAGCCAAAACAAGCCTGGGATATTCTAAGTTATGAACTTTGTATAAAACTTAAAAATCACTCTAATAAAGTTTAAAAAAAAACCTGGGATAAAAAGTGGGGAAAACACTTCTTCCACCCGGTGAGATACTTTGTTAAGACATCCAGTCCACGTTAGAGTTTTGCCACTAGCGAACCGATCACTCCACCTTTGAAGTCGTCTGCGAACAGAGACAGACTGCCGCCTTCTTTAGGTACTGGGATGTTGTAGGTGAACAGGTTGAGGCCTGGGGGCCCGAGTATACTGCCCTGGGGGATAGATACGAGGATGCCGTGTGTATTGGAACTCGTTCTACTGATTGTACTATTGAGCAACTCATATTCTTTATTATGCCAAAAATTTGGAGATATGTTATTTTTTCATCTCAACTTTTACCAATTCTCATCAAATCGACTTCTATAAAAACATTCTTCATGCCTGCCGTATCCTAACGGAACTATCAATTCTATACTTTCGCCTCTAATGCTATCATGAACATGTACGTCCAAGTTTGGAAGATGATATTAGCATTTCCATATCATTGTAAATCGTTTAACTTCACGTAGAAGTAACACACACGAAATCATTAATTTAGTGTACTACCCTTGGTGGGGGCATCCATCAATTCAGCTGTTATTGGTCGACGGTACAGCAGCAGTGCCTTTCTCTGCTTTGTTCTCTCCGAGGCAGCCAAGTTGGTTGCGACGAGACGGACGCAATGAGAAAACAGAACTGTGCAATAAAAATCCTATTCGACTAAATGCTGATGTCATATTAGAAATTTGGAGACAGTACTCGTCGATAGCGAATCCTTCCGCACGCGATGGCATATGAGCAAGTCAAACCACCTTCCTTTTGCCAGTGGAGATATATCAGCTTCCACACTGATATTCTTCCCTCCCCCTTCATACGGGAGTTTGGCAGAAGGAAGGTCGTGCGATATGTGCCATCACAAATATTGCCCTCCGCTCGCTTTCAAATCGACTTCTATAAAAACATTCTTCATGCCTGCCGTATCCTAACGGAACTATCAATTCTATACTTTCGCCTCTAATGCTATCATGAACATGTACGTCCAAGGTTGGAAGATGATATAGCATTTCCATACAATTCTCATCATCTTCTTCTTCTTATTGACATTACATCCCCACACTGGGACAGAGCCGCCTCGCAGCTTAGTTTTCATTAAGCACTTCCACAGTTATTAACTGCGAGGTTTCTAAGCCAAGTTACCATTTCTGCATTCGTATATCATGAGGCTAACACGATGATACTTTTATGCCCAGGGAAGTCGAGACGATTTCCAATCCGAAAATTGCCTAGACTGGCACCGGGAATCGAACCCAGCCACCCTCAGCATGGTCTTGCTTTGTAGTCGCGCGTCTTACCACACGGCTAAGGAGGGCCCCAATTCTCATCATATTTTTCCGAATAAATTTCTATAACTCGGCAACGAAAAAAAAACGGATGGTGTTCTTATAGCAAAACACGCGTTTTGAAAAGCTCCAAAAGTCTTCAAAAGGTGACATTTGCTAAAAATAAAATAATAAAATAGGCAGATCAAAAATATTGTTTTTTGAGAGACAACCTAATCCTAGTAAGTAAAATTGCCCTAAATAAGTGAGCTTGAGAGCTACAGGCAAAGTTTGTACAGCAAAGTTGATTGGAAAAAGTTGCGCTACAATTTTGTAGAAAAACTTTATGTCAATATTCCTCAAAATAAAATTATTTTTTTTCACATTTTTTTATATTGTCCACCCTATTTTTTGATAACTCTGTAACTGTATTTAAACACAGTTTTGGCCGAAAATACTTTTTTGACTAAATATCGAATAGAGGAAGCAAATTATGCCACACAAAATAATATTTTTTGGTTTACTGTGATGGTCCTTCCAAAGAGCTCCCCATCGATTTTGTGGTACAATTTTCAATAAGTCCGTCCAGCTATTTGGCTTCGCCAACGACATAGATATTATGGCACTTAACTTTGAAAAGATGGAGGAAGCCTGCATCAGACTGAAGAGGGAAGCCAAGCGGATCGGACTAGTCATCAACACGTCGAAGACGAAGTACATGATAGGAAGAGGCTCAAGAGAAGACAATGTGAGCCACCCACCACGAGTTTGCATCGGTGGTGACGAAATCGAGGTGGTAGAAGAATTTGTGTACTTGGGCTCACAGGTGACTGCCGAAAATGATACCAGCAGAGAAATTCGGAGACGCATAGTGGCTGTAAATCGTACGTACTTTGGACTCCGCAAGACGCTCCGATCGAATAGAGTTCGCCGCCGTACCAAACTGACAATCTACAAAACGCTCATTAGACTGATAGTCCTCTACGGACACGAGACCTGGACGATGCTCGTGGAGGACCAACGCGCACTGGGAGTTTTCAAAAGGAAAGTGCTGCGTACCATCTATGGTGGGGTGCAGATGGTGGACGGTACGTGGAGGAGGCGAATGAACCACGAGTTGCATCAGCTACTGGGAGAACCACACGCTAACAATCAACTACTCAGTGCCTGGCTAATATTGACTCATTTTTGCCGTCTCCATAGAGTAGACAAACATTGAGTAAATCTGTTTTGGGCGTTTGAGGTTATTTTACTCAGTATATTTTGTAATAATAAGATGACTCGATTTTGAGTAAAATCGTGTTGTTCGAATTTAAATTTCGAAGATCTGAGAAATCACAATTTGAAGCATTTTCCATTTTGTTTACGTGGGAACAGTTCATCAGACGCGAGCGATTTATATTTTGCAAATGAGCGTTTTAGAAAAAATAAAATCTGTTCGCAGTTGAACAGTTCAGCTGACATGCATACCACATGAGTTCCCTGGTAATAAATAAAAAGTGATTTTCGTGCGAAAGAATATTTTACGGTGATTTATTTAGCATTTCAATCTCATCTTGGATGAAAAACAACGGTGTGCTTCTATTTGAAAAAGATCCAATAAGGATCAAAAGTCAGCAGAAGATAAAAATAATTGTATGGTTTCATCCAAAGCGAGACTGAAATGCCTAATAAATCGCCGTAAACAATTATTCCGTACAGGATGTTACGAGAGGTTATGAATAAAATCGTTTCAACCACTGAGTCAAATGTAAGCAAATTTATTCCACAATCCCATGAGCATCATTTACTCATTATGCCGTTCATAACGCTTTACTCAAAATTGAGTAAAATAGTGTTTACTCAATGTTTGGGTTGTCCCGTTTTTAACCAAAATGAGTCGAATTCGACTCAATTTTGAGTAGCTGAGGCTTAGCGTGCATCCATCGTTCACATCGCGAAAATCGGACGACTGCGGTGGGCCGGGCACGTAGCCTGAATGTCGGACAGTAACCCGGTGATAATGGTTCTCGACAACGATCCGACGGGCAAGGGTGCGCAGTGGGCAAGGTGGATCGATCAGGTGGAAGATGACTTGCGGACCCTTCGTAGACTGCGTGGTTGGCGACGTGTAGCCATGGACCGAGCCGAATGGATAAGAATCTAATATACCACGCAGGCCGCTTCGACCTTAGTCTGAATAAATAAATACGTTTTATAAAAAATAAAACGTTTTATAAAACCAAGAATGTTTTAACGTATAGATAAGGAATTGGACAGTTTATATCCTATTCAAATTTTCTCTTTGAGCTTCTCTACCACTATTGAATACTAGTAAACGGTAGAAAATTATATCACTTGATAACTTTCCCTTAAAACTACAGATGCTAATTATTGGAGAGGGGAGCTAGTGGTAGAAAGAAGTGGGTTAAGTCCCAAACTAAACTGGTGACTAGATATTTTGAACTGCTATGGTTGAAACAGAACTCGTCATCTTCTAACTCACACTGTAATTTGTTTCTTTCGGTTAATAGAATTGATAAAATAAGACCGTTAAAACCAACTTATGGCGAGTAAATTTTTATAAATAATAATTTCATAAACAAGTTTTTTTAATCAAAACTTCTAAGCCCATAGTCCAACCAGACCAATTTTCAATAGGAATCGGACAGGATTTTTCGCGAATGCCACTTGTTACGAGGAAATCTGTTAAGCTGAGTGCCAAAAACAAGAGTGAATTTTTTTATGCGGTTTTGTATGAAAAATATGTATTTTGGTCATAACTTCCAATCCAGCCGATTTTCAATAGAAAACAGTGGAATAAGATTCTGCGTCGAATGCGACTTGTTGCGAGCAAATCGGTTGGAGGTAAATGCCTGAAAATGTGCTTGACTTTTCCACTTGTGTCTAAAAAAGTGTTTTGGCCATAGCTTTTTAGCCTATAGTCCGATCCGGCCGATTTTCAATAGTAAACAATTGGACAAGATTCCCCGCTGAATGCAACTTGTTGCGAGAAATGATTGAAAAATGAACCAAAGTTAGCCACACACACAGACAGTTCAATTCGTCGAGCTGAGTCGATCGGTATATAACACTATGGGTCTTCGGGCCTGTGTCCTTTGATAAGTGACAAATGAGAGGCGAAAAGTGAGACGTCTCACTTTTCACTTGTCATCTCATACTTTTCACTATGAAAAGTAATAAGGAATGAGAAGTGAGTAGTGAGACGTCTCACTCCTCACTTCTCACTCCTCATTTCTCACTTCTCACTGTTAAAAGTGAGACATCTCACTACTCACTTCGTGCTTCACACTTTTTACAGTAAGAAGTGAGAAATGAGGAGTGAGAAGCCCGAAGTGAGTAATGTGACGTCTCACTTCGCACCAAAGAATGTAATTGTCGCTAAAAAATGCAAAAAACAAGCAACAAAAGAGAATAGCGATAAGTCTTTGTCCTCATCCGCAGAGGATGAAGATATTGTTGCGTTCCATTTTATTTGCAACAAACATGGAAGGTAATTGTTGAAAACTTTTCAAACTGCGATAACTTGTATATTTCAAAAGTAAAACACAAATCATGTTAACTGATCCTTGTTTAACCAAAAACGTTATCGAAAACCGATTACTTCTCAAAATGCGCGGCAGGCAATCATTGTTCTATTCTGTTGCAGATTGGGACAAACGCTTATTCTGTGTTGAGTTTGTCCCAACATTCACAAGAGAGGACAACGTTGTTGTCATTGGCAATGTTAGAAATGACAAAAAATTACCATTTTCCCCGGAGAGCAACATTCCGGTAGATTCCGGGACATACACAACTTTTATACAAACTCCTCCAAAATAAACTCCATTTGAAGTTCAAGATACAGCAAATGACTTTACAAAAACAAGAAGTTTGAGATTTCGCTAGTTTTGACGTAGGACTTACGTCTCTCTTTACTATAACGGGTGTCATTTCAAAATTTCTAAATCGGCCGCGTTACGCTGTGTTGAAAGATTTCTAACGTTAATAGCTTTTACCCTAGTGAACAGATTTCTGCAGTTAACCCCTCAATCGACAGCTTTCAAGTATGCCTTTCATATTAATGCTTGATAATATCCGAAAACTTGTTTCAATATGCCTAAAACTGTTTTCATAGCAAAACATTGAATTCACGAAAACCTATAAATATGGCCATAAACCTATAATAATTACCACGTTCTGATTGGTGCAGACGTCAACGAATGAGCTCACACTAGGTCTGCTAAGAAGGCATAAAATAGCGCAGCGCGAATTTTTCCTCTCAATCTGCTTTGCCTGTAGCAATAACAGCATCACATCGTCGAAATTTTTGAACGGTTGCATCATCGTCTCAGCCACGCATTCGCAAACCTAAAGCCCTTTTAAGGGCAAGGCAGAATCGTCAGCATTCTCAGGTCAGCATCATCGGCATTTTCAGCCCGGCATTGTCGAGAAGCCAACAGTAAGCGCGGCACGGCGATGTGTGACGATAGAGTGTCGACGACAATAGAGATGGGCAAAACAGCTCATTGCAGTGAGCGGATCTGATCCGTTCAGCTCATTGAAAAGAGTCAGCTCCTTGGATCAGCTCTTCAGTTCTTTAATGCTACATATATTTAAAACATAATTGTTAATATTATCATTTTAATTATTGTTCAAAAATTAAAAAAAAAAATTCTTTCATTCATCATTCATCTATTTACCTCACTTTGAAATCTTTAAAATGTTAAGCAACAGTGAGGTAATAATTTCTATTGAAAAACCGACAATTTTAAACTAATAACATTTATTACGCTTTTTCTAACCGTCTAGTTTTGAAGTCTAAGAATTCATTTAGAACCACCACATTTATTTCTATACAAAAACTAACTCAACATTATTTTCTATTCATAATTCTAATTGATAACGTTGATAACGTTTCTCAAATCATTAATTTGAATAATTCAGTCCCTAGTCTCTGATATGTATATGAACCATATCACGTGTCATAAGTTTTCTCTTCATACTGGATGTAGAGATGTCGCAAATTAATCGATTACTTCGATTAATCGATTCATCGTTGTGATAATCGATTAATTTTGAATCGATTATTACCCAACGATTAATCGATTCAATAATCGAGATGAATCGTGAGTAATCGATTAGTTACTAATCGATTAATCAGAATTTTACGACATCATAAGGATGTCGAAAATTAATTGATTATTTCGATTAATCGATTCATCGTTGTGATAATCGATTAATTTTGAATCGATTACTATACAATGATTAATCGATTCAATAATCGACAAGAATCAAGAGTAATCGATTAGTAACTAATCGATTAATCGGGATTTTACGACATCTCTAACTGGATGCAGTAAATCAATGCCTTGTTTGCGCGCGCTTCTAACCCTTCTAACCATGCGTAGTTGACATTTTCATACAAGCGAGCCCATTCATCTATATTGGTTCCCGAAATGCGAGAGAAATAAAAACAAGAGAGTAAATAAAATACAGAGCACGGTGCTACAAACAAACCGAGTGCACATGTAGCAGTATGCTGGCGGGAAAACCCGTCGCAAGTAAAAGATCCGCTCCGTGCAAGACACAGCTCCCAGTTCGGTTCGTTTGAACCACACGGTTCGCTCGCTAGCATCGGTCGCGACTGATCCGGATCGAGATCCGTGTCGCACGGATCTGAGCTGGTGGCGCAGCTCTCGCTTCCATGTCACAGCAATTTCGAGCTGGACGACGACATGAGCGGAACTGAGAGTTGTTCGGATCTTCGGATCTTTTGCTTGGTACGGTTCGTTCGCTACCGTACTACTAGGTATCTTTTGTGTGTCCGTTCGTAGCGCCGAGTATGTGGGTATGGGTTAAGAAATAGACGTCAAGCTAGATTATTTTTGCTTGTGTAGGTATTTCTTATTCCTCTCTGCAGCAGAAATGATTTCTGTTGCTTGGCTAGATGGTGCTGTCGCTTGGCTTGATGGTGCTTGAGGTGCAAATAATAGACGATCAGCACGTGCGCGGTACTGGACTAAAATGCTCATACAAGCTCGCTTGTGTCGTGAACCGCGAGCGTGGTATTTTCGTTTGTGCTGTACAAAATACAACAGCGCGCGTACTCGAGGGAGCTTCTCTAGGCGCGTGTTTGACAATGATTTAATCAATTTAAAGTGAGCTGCTGAGCTGGGCTTCTTTAAAAAAGATCCATGGCTCATCAGCTCAATGTAGGGAAGCGAATCTTTGGAACAGCTCCTGAGCGCTCCGCCCATCTCTAGACGACAACACTTGATCAAGTTTTCTCGGCCGATGGCAGCAGCGGTTAAGCGTTTGGTATTCCTGCAGACATCGATTCATAATGTTTTAAACAATCATAAACTCCCAATTGAACCGCTCAAGAGGAAATTTACATCTAACATTGTGAATGGATCTTTTCAGAACCACTAATATACTTACTAAAGAGTTTTTCGCAATAGAATCATTTTGAAAATGTAGCACAATCAATTAATTAGAGAGCGTTTGCGTGACAATTTTATTAATTCGCGTTCATGGCGATGAATTGTTACAAAATTCTGTCTTCCTCGCTCACGGCAAAAGAAAATACGTTTCTTATTCTAAGATTTCAACGAAATTTTTTGAAATTTCTCCATTAGAATTCCAAAAAATTGTCACTGTTTTGAGTCTAAATATTTCAATTTGAAATTTGATTTATTTGTTGATGTGAATAGGTAAATAGCTACTGAATTAAGTGTAACTTTCCAACGTTGGTATAAAGCTTTTGAATATTCTTGGTTAACGTGATTTTGTGTTTCAGCAAGTATACGCTATTACCATTATTACCACTCTAGCTAATTTGAAGAGTTAACGCAGTAGCGTCGCGGTATCACAAAAGACAAGCAATGTAGTGAAGAGACATTGCGAGGGGTGCTTAAACGTATAATTCAATGTGCAGCATAACATGTCGAAATAATGTGCTAGAAATCATCACATGATCCCATTTTGGAATCTTAGTTTAAAAATGAAATGTTGAAAAATGTAATAAAAATTTTCAAAAATTGTAAAATTAGTGTAATATTTGCAATTATCCCACCCCTGGCAATCATTTTTAGGCATTAGTCATCTTTGGTAACCCAAGATGGTGTGAATGTGCTGTCTGTTGCCCAATATATGGGGATTCTCGAAGTGGACCATGTTGTTAATATACTATACTATATACTATATATGTGACAAATCATTTTTGCTTGGTTGGTCAACGTAAAGATAGAACCAACAAATATTTTGCGATGTATTCATCAAAGAGGTGGAACATCGGCTTAAGTTGCAATGCTATAATGAAGAAATCATTCGCTTTATTGATCAATGTAAAGGTGTAGCCATTAGCTGATTTACAATGGTATTATTCATCGAAAAGGTGGAGCTTCGGCGGATTTCCTATGCTATAGTTCATCTTTTTTTGGCAATTATGGCATTGAAAATACTTCGAATGTCCCATATATAATTATTTTGATAGTGAACTCTTTTATTCATTAGTTATTATTTAGAAAATAATAATTTTGAAATGTTTTGTCACTTTAATTACCCACGACTAGCAGTGAGCAAACGATGTTCAATGGTCTTATTCATCAAAGGGGCGGAGCTTCGGCTAGAGTTCGGATATAATGATAAAATTTTGGCTCACGCGAATTTAGTTCCTGCTCAAATTTTATCTTCCGTCCCATCGGAAGAATCTGCTCCGCTGTACACTCCGGAACAACTGATGCCGATCTTCGCGCAGCTCGCCACTCGACTGCGCGGCTGCAAAACCCGCTTCGACCAGGTCTTCACTCTTGGCATGTTCATCATTGAAAATGGCTGCTAGGGTGGGCCTGGTCAACTGGAACGCTTGCTCGCTCAAGAGCAAAATAATTGAGCTGAAGGATTTCCTTGAGGAGAAGGAAATAGACGTGGCGTTCATCACCGAAACGCACCTAAAACCGGAGGTGAACATCAATATCCCGGATTTCCGCATCGTGCGCCTAGATCGGCAGACCAGGGGAGGTGGTGTGGCCATCGCTCTTCGCTACAACATCAACTGTCGTCTGCTTCCAAGCTTCCAGCTCAGTGTCATCGAGGCCATCGGTGTCGAAATCACCACTTCGGTCGGCACAATCGCGCTCATCGCGGCGTACTGTCCAACGTAGGCCAAAGCCGGCGATGGATCATCGGCTGCCCTTCGGAAGGACATCGTCAAGCTGACGCGCAGGCAAGGCCAGTATATCATTGCCGGCGACTTGAATGCCAAACATCAAGCCTGGGGCAACAGTCGCGGCAATCGAAACGGCACCATCTGGAACAACGACATGGAGGAAGGCCACTACACGATCTTGAGCCCGGATTCCCCCACTCGGCTGAGTCGGTCCGGTGTCCACGCAACCCTCGACCTCTACATAACAAACCTGAGTGACCACGTCTCGCAGTTGGTTGTCTACCAGGAGCTCAGTTCGGATCACTATCCGGTGGTGGCGGAACTGGGCTCCTCGGTCAATCGGCACCAGCAGTTACGGAGGAACTATCACCGAGTGAACTGGCAGCGGTTCCAGCAGTGCGTCGATAACACCGTCGACTACGAGGTGCGTCCGGAGACGCCGGAAAGTATCGACCGCCAGCTGTGCGCCATCGAAGAGGCAATCTCGGTGGCCAGAGAGCAGCATGTCCCGACGGCTCGGCAGGTGAGCAACTCCTTAAACATCGATACACTCACCAAAGATTTGATTCGATTGCGGAATGTCACTCGCAGGCAGTTCCAGCGTACCGGACTGCCTGAGCTTAAGGCACGCTGCAATCGAATCACAAAAATTATCAAGGCCAGAATGGTGGACCTCAAAAATAACGACTTCTCGAATAAGATCCGCACTCTCCCAGATTATGCTAAGCCTTTCTGGAAAATGACCAAAATTCTTAAATCCAAGCCTCGACCCATTCCACCTTTGATCCCACTAGACAATAATGGCTCTAAGGATCGCTTGATAACTCCTGCAGAGAAGGTCGCTGAAATAGGTCGTCACTTCGTCAGCTCACACAATCTTGGGCAGAACATCGTCAGTCCACACGAAGCAGCCGTCAACGAGCATGCTAACAACATCCATTTGATTCCCAACGACTTCTCGGAGGAGTTGGAGATCTCAGCTGGCGAAGTGACGGCCTATATCAAATCGTCGAAGAACATGAAGGCCCCAGGCTTCGACAGCATCCTGAATCTCGAGCTCAAACACTTGAGTGCTCCGTTCTTTGAGCACCTCTCACTGATCTTTAATCAGTGTCTCCGGCTCAGCTACTTCCCATCGTCCTGGAAGTCAGCGAAAGTCATCCCCATCCGGAAGCCTGGGAAGGATCCTTCCTCTCCCAAAAGTTATCGACCCATCAGCCTCTCAGCCCTCTCAGGGTTATCCAAGCTATTTGAAAAAGCTGTTCATCATCGGTTACTTGAGTCTGCCGAAAATCTCAACATCTTGCTCGAGGAACAGTTTGGTTTCCGACGCGGTCGGTCAACTGTACACCAACTGACCCGAGTTACCAACGTCCTCAGACGGAACAAGCTTGTCTCGAAAACATCCGCCATGGCCTTACTCGATGTCGAGAAGACATTTGACAATGTATAGCATGATGGCCTGGTGTACAAACTACAACGCTACAATCTTCCCAGCTACCTGTTGAAAATCATCAACAATTACCTGCCGGCAAGGACATTCCGGGTCTCAATCAGCGGAGCGAGTTCCAATGCGCACAACATCGTCGCAGGCGTCTCCCAGGGCAGTATCCTCGGGCCCCTGCTTTTCAATCTGTTCACCTCCGACATGCCAGAACCTCCAGAAGGCGGCATTCTGTCTCTGTTCGCAGATGACACATCCATCGTCTACAACGGTAGAGTGATTAGAGCGCTAGTGGCAAAACTCCAACGAGGCCTAGATGCCCTGACAGAGTATCGCACTAGCTGGAAGATCTGTATCAACGCGGCGAAGACCCAGGTCATCATTTTCCCCCACTCCGAATCCCCTAAACTTGTTCCGCCTGGGGCTGTAAAATCATCCTCAATGGCACGACTGTGGAATGGGCCAATGAGGCCGACTACCTTGGCTTGACCCTCGACAGCAAGTTTATTTTCAGGCAACAGGTTGACAAAACGGTGACAAAGTGTAACGTCTTGTTGAAACTACTGTACCCTTTGATCAACCGCCGGTCGTCATTGTCCCTGAAAAATAAGCTTGCTGTCCACAAGCAAATCATCCTCCCTGTGATTGAATATGGCATGCCGGTCTGGGAGAGCTGCGCTAAAACCCACCACCTCAAACTTCAACGGGTCCAAAACAAATTCCTGAGGATGATCCTCAACATTCCTCCCAGGACAAGAACATCCAAGGTCCACCGTCTGGCCGGAATAAAAACCTTACATGAACGCTTTGGTGAGTGTAAAGAAAAGTTTAGGGTCTGTTGCTTGCACTCGGACCAAGAAGCGCTTAGGGCGCTAGTTCCAATCTAGGTTATCAAATTTTTATTGTAAATATTAGTGTACATAGTAGTTAGGTTATCAAATTAAAAAAAAAAACACTAGCGCCTCCTGAAGGCCGTCATGATACATTATATTTTAAAAATTAAGTAAAAACATAATAATAATAATAATAATAACAATAATTGAAATTGAAGTTGGAGGGCCAAGCAGGCCGATCACTGTACATGTTAAAAATAATTGTAGAACAAAAAATGTTATAAATAAAGAAGAATTTTACTACTACTTACGAACGGTATATAAATTCCATCATACGTTTTCCGAAATGAGTTCTTTTGTAAATTTGCGGTGGCTGATTATAATTGCAGAGAACAATCAATAAATTATTAAAACAAACAGAGACCTACATTCCCAATATCAATATGTATCAGCCAAGTTACTGTTTGAATAATATTTCAAGGCTCGAACTTCCACAGAATTATGTTTGAAAAGAGTTAAGGGGATACGGGAAGCACAAACAATCATCAAATCGTCATCATTTTCATCTTGATAAGAAAATTATTTTGAGCTTTTTAGTGGAATGTTAATTTGACTTTTTCAGTTTATTTAATGTTTGATGTCGTTTCAATTACGACATCAAACATTAAAATTTTAAGAAATGTCTCTTCTCCGTGGAAACTTGATGTTGCTGAGAGCTTGGAAATCTACCGACAGGTACAAACGCGGTTGTTGAATAAAGATCAAGGAAATGGTAGCTCCTGGCTCTTCAAGTTTATACCTAAGCATTAAGCGCATCAAGCGAGTAGAAATAAGCACCGTAGTAAGATAAGTACCTAGATAAATTATTATACCTACGCATAGTATAAATAGTGTAAGCTGCGATCATTTTCTTCAAGTCGAGTCAAGTACAAGACACTGAAGACGGCCTTACTGTTGAGGTCGAAATACGTATCTGTCAGGATACAATTAAGGGGTGGAATTCAATGGGATTGTTCAAACTCGTCTTATGACAGGTGATCATTTTCATCATTGAATGCTTAATTTTTTTTCTACAACAAATATGACTTTGAAAAAGTATCAGCGGCGCGTGCTTACTCGCAATCTGATACATTTACAGTTACATCAAACAACTGAAAACCGAAATACGCCGCTCCAAAGTTACGAGGTGATAATGCTAGAAAGAGACAAAAGATAGGAAAAATAACACGGTGTGTAGTGCTTCCCCGAGTCACCTTAAGGATAATATTATTTGAAAATTATAAGATAAATAAACGCATTTAGAAAAGGCTCACTAAATTTCCATGCACATTGACTTTTAGTTCGTAACTACAAGCCGCATCGTATTGATAGCCAAGTTTTATTTGCTTCAAGTTACTTAGTGCACCTTCAACTTGATCCACTGATTGCCTAGTTACCGTTTAACAAGGGTTTTCTAAGTCTATACCAAATAGAGTTTAGCTCAATCTAAGTTCTTGATTGTAGTGAATCCGAAATATTAAGGGTACGTGGTAATAAAATTACAAATTAAAGTTTTAATAACAAATTAAACCATTTTCGTGAATCCAATTATCTCGTAACTTTCTGCAAATTTGCTTTGTCATGACAAGTCCTCTCAATCCCGAATGCCGAGTTAATATCAATTACTCATACAATCATCTATACAGTTTCGATTGCTTACTGAGCCTACCTATTGGTTCGTGGTATCGCACGTCATTGGCCGGGTTGCTAGAACGGCGGTCGTTGCAACATTGACGTTGCTATGGCACTCCTCTTTGGAACAATCATCTGTTAAGGGAGCGTGACAAATTGTCAATCTATATTTGTCGATGACTTTCGATAATCTATTGAGATTTGCTACGAAATCACATTTTTCAAATATTCATAGAATGTCTACTCAGATTTGAAGAGAAGTTTTTTAAACTAAGTTTGAGTTTGAAAAATAATATTTAGGCTACAACTTTTAAAATCTCTCTGGCACATTTGCCCCAGAAAACAATGAAATATAAATCCTCGTCCACTGTAACTTTTTAAGAGTAAATTAGTGAGGGATAAGCATGTTGCAAATAAAACACTTATTTTCAATAGGAAATGATAAAATAATACTCTCCGTTAAAGCCAACTTGTTGCGAGTAAATTAGAATAATTTCATTAAAAAGTTTTTTGATCAAGACTTCTAAGTCCATAGTCCAACCAGACCAATTTTCAATAGTAATGGGACAGGATTTTTCGCGAATGCCACTTGTTACGAGGAAATCGGTTAAGCATGAGTGCCAAAAACAAGAGGGAAATTTTTTTTTATGCGGTTTTGTATGAAAAATATGTATTTTGGTCATAACTTCCAATCCAGCCGATTTTCAATAAAAAACAGTGGAATAAGATTCTGCGTCGAATGCGATCTGACTGACTTGCTAGCAAATCGGTTGAGTGTAAATGCCTGAAAATGTGCTTGACTTTTCCACTTGTGTCTAAAGAAAGGGTTTTGGCCATAGTTTCTTAGCCCGATCCGGCCGATTTTCAATAGTAAACAATGGGACAAGATTACCCGCTGAATGCAACTTGTTGCGAAAAATGATTGAAAAATGAACCAAAGTTTGCCACACACACACAGACAGTTCAATTCGTTGAGCTGAATCGATCGGTATATAACACTATGGGTCTCCGGGCCTGTGTCCGGGAGAATGTGTCCTTTGATGAGAGGCGAAAAGTGAGACGTCTCACTCTCTCACTTCGCACCAAGGAATGTAATTGTCGCTAAAAAATGCAAAAAACAAGCAACAAAAGAGAATAGCGATAACTCTTTGTCCTTATCTGCAGAGGATGAAGATATTGTTGCGTTCCATTTTATTTGCAACAAACATGGAAGGTAATTGTTGTAAACTTTTCAAACTGCGATAACTTGTATATTTCAGAAGTAAAACACAAGTCATGTTAACAGATGGTAAAGTTTATATCTAAACATTGATAACTGATGCTTGTTTAACCAAAAATATCATCGAAAACCAACTACTTCTCAAAATGCGCGACAGGCAATCATTGTTCTATTCTGTTGCAGATTGGGATAAAGTTTGTCCTTATTCCGAGTTGAGTTTGTCCCAAAATTCACAATAGAGGACAATGTTGGTATTTTACATTCCCTGCTTCGCACTATTCACTTTTCACAGCGAGAAGAGGGAAATAGGTAGTGAGAAGTGAGACGTCTCACATTTCGCACCTAATTTCTTACTTTTCAAATGACCTATTCGGCCGTTCGATCAAATGATTTTCTGCCAGATGGGTTTTGGCCTAGTGGCATTCGGCCAAATGGCTTTCGGCCGAATGGGCCTCGGCCAAACGACCCTTCCCCGTATACGAGAAAGGCAAAAAAGCAATAAATCTGATAAAATTTTCCATGAACATTAAACGCTTTTAAGGAAGGTGTCACCTATGGAAAAAGGCTCAGTTTCTTTTTTTGTATATTTTTGATGGGAACAATCATGTTTTTGTATTGCTCTTTATTGATTATTTCAAGGAAAGTTTTTAATTTTTTGTGGAAAAAAATATTTATATTGTTGAACATTTTGTAATTCTTTATTGGTATTATTGATTTATTTATGGAAATTTTGTATTTTTTTCCGAGGAACATTTTGATTTCTTTATGGAAAATTCTTCTTTTATAATTGCATTTTTTTGCCTTTCGCGTATACTAAGTATACGTAAAGGCTATAGGATCACTCCAAAACCGAACTTTTGATAGAAGGCTCGGAGACCCATAGTGTTATATACCAATCGACTCAGCTCGACGAATTGAGGTGATGTCTGTATGTGTGTATGTATGTATGTATGTGTGTGTGTGTACAAAAAAATGTGAGACACACTTTTCTGTACTTACCCTTACCCGATTTGCTTGCAACAGATTGCATTCGACGCGGAATCCTTCCTAATTCCTATTGAAAATAGGCCCAATCGACCATTATGTTCTGGAATTATTCAAAAAACATTGTTTTTTTCCCCATTTTTCCAATTCAAAATGAAAAAAAAAATATTTTTTTCAAAAATTGCTGCAATGCATTCAAATAAACGCAAATAAATGTGAATCGCTGGAAATACCTGAATCTATCTCCCTAAAGTGCAATTTTGAACTCTCTTATATGCTTGTCTTGTTACTCTTATGTGTTTTCTTGTTTTATAATACACGAGAAAGGCACCATCACCGCTAGGTAGATTATTCTGGGTTTTTTAACTTCAAGAATGGTCATTTTCGTTGGAGGACTACCATTTTGGAAAATTCCGGAACATGCCTAACTTGTCCAAAATACCCTAAAATGTGCTCCATCAATATTGAAATATGAGATTTGAGATGTCGCAAGCAAGGTTTTAGAAATGACCAAAAATTACCATTTTCCCCGGAGAGCAACATTCCGGTAGATTCCGGGACATAGACTACTTTTATTCAAATTCCTCCAAAATGAACTCCATTTGATTTTGTGTTGCAAAATCATGAAGTTCAAGATGTCGCTAGCACGGTTTTATGACTGATCAAAAACAGCCACATTCTTCGGAGAACTACAATTCCGGGAGATTGCGGAACATGTTCAACTAGTTCAAAACTTAAAGAATTTACAAAAACAAGAAGTTTGAGATTTCGCTAGTTTTTAAAAAATGTTGCGGGACATGCCCAACTTGCTCAATTTCCACCAAAATAAGTTCAATTTATCTTATTTTGCAATATCATGAAGTTTTTGCAAGTAAGGTTTTATAGATGAATAAAAATGTCCTTTTTTTCTTGGGGCCTACCTTTTTGGAAAATTCGGATACACGTCCAACTGGTCCAAATCTAAAAAAAACTCTTTTATCTTATTTTACAAAATCATGAAGTTTGACATGCCATAATTTAGGGTTCATAACTGATAGAAAACAGATCATAATGTAAAAAAAAATGCATTCGAGCTACGCTTCTACCACCAACCTTGTGTAAGTACATTTTTTTGGGCTTGGGACAGAATCCTTTTGAAATTCTGAACGGAATACTTTTGGGGTTCCGAACGAACTTTTTTTGGAGCTCAAACGGAATTCATTTTTGAAACCGTTACGGTTAGCTTTCTCAAAGCCTTTCCTTTTTTAAATTTCGCAGAATTACGCTGATTGTATCCGAAACAATTGGATTAAGTTAAGATTATGATGCTAATGCATCAATTAGCGTAGATGGATAACAAAAAACTAAGTCATTTGAAATACCGTACCCTATTGACGACATTGATATCATGGCACGTAACTTTGAGAGGATGGAGGAAGCCTACATCAGACTGAAAAGCGAAGCTAAACGGATTGGACTAGTCATCAATACGTCGAAGACGAAGTACATGATAGGAAGAGGCTCAAGAGAGGTCAATGTAAGCCACCCACCACGAGTTTCTATCGGTGGTGACGAAATCGAGGTGGTTGAAGAATTCGTGTACTTGGGCTCACTGGTGACCGCCGATAACGATACCAGCAGAGAAATTCGGAGACGCATAGTGGCTGGAAATCGGACGTACTTTGGACTCCGCAAGACGCTTCGATCGAATAGAGTTCGCCGCCGTACCAAACTGACTATCTACAAAACGCTTATAAGACCGGTAGTTCTCTACGGACACGAGACCTGGACGATGCTCGTTGAGGACCAACGCGCACTTGGAGTTTTTGAAAGGAAAGTGTTGCGTACCATCCATCGTTCACACCGCGAAAATCGGAAGACTGCGGTGGGCCGGGCACGTAGCCAGAATGTCGGACAGTAATCCGGTGAAAATGGTTCTCGACAACGATCCGACGGGAACAAGAAGGCGAGGTGCACAGCGGGCAAGGTGGATCGATCAGGTGGAGGACGATTTGCGGACCCTCCGAAGACTACGTGGTTGGCGAAGTGCAGCCATGGACCGAGCTGAATGGAGAAGACTTTTATGTGCAGCACAGGCCACTCCGGCCTTAGTCTGATAATAAATAAATAAATAAACTGATAGAAAATTGCCATTTCATCCAGTGCCAAACAAGTGTTTCCACGGGTGCCAAAAGATCTACCCCAGTACGTTATTTCTGATTCTGATTTGTTCTCTTGAAAATGATTCGGTTCTTTCCAGAACTACAATTTTATGGAAGAGAAGGTTGAGCCGAGAAAAATTGTATTCTAAGTGCAAACCATTATTGCTTGGTGACAGCAGAAAGTGATCACAAGCGCACGCCAGAGGGACACGTTGCAAAAATTTATTCGCATGGATGACATGGGTCGGACATACCCCCCCCCAAAGACAACTTTTTTAGAAGACATTTTTTTTCAAATTAAAAAAAAATGTTCAGAAACCATCCCCCCCCACAAAACTAATTTTCTGGCTACGCAACTGACACAAACCTTATAATTTTTTTAGCAATGAAATTAAAGCTTGGAACGTACTTTCCGACTTCTTCTTCTTCTTATTGGCATTACATCCCCACACTGGGACAGAGCCGCCTCGCAGCTTAGTGTTCATTAAGCACTTCCACAGTTATTAACTGCGAGGTTTCTAAGCCAGGTTACCATTTTTGCATTCGTATATCATGAGGCTAACAAGATGATACTTTTATGCCCAGGGAAGTCGAGACAATTTCCAATCCAAAAATTGCCTAGACCGACACCGAGAATCGAACCCAGCCACCCTCAGCATGGTCTTGCTTTGTAGCCGCGCGTCTTACCGCATGGCTAAGGAGGACCCTCAACCGACTATAAGGGTTGAAAAGATGAAAAACATGTTTTTCTTCTGTTCGCTATTGACTGGCTGTGAGCATGTCTTTTAAGGTCACTCCTCACGGAATCCAAACTTCAAAGCACTCGCACTTTCGGGAGCACACCATCCGATACGGAAGAAACGCACAACTGTCATTTTTAATATTTCACGCATGCTGCGACGCAGCAAAGCTAAATCAACAAAAATGACAGTTGTGCGTTGCTTCCGTATCGAGTGGTGTGCCCGAAAACGCGAGTGCTTTGAAGTTTGGATTCCGTGAGGAGTGACCTTAAAAGACATGCTCACAGCCAGTAAATCGCGAACAGAAGAAAAACATGATTTTCATCTTTTCAACCCTCATAGTCGGTTGAGGGTCCTCCTTAGCCGTGCGGTAAGACGTGCGGCTACAAAGCAAGACCATGCTGAGGGTGGCTGGGTTCGATTCTCGGTGTCGGTCTAGGCTTTGAAGTTTGGATTCCGTGGAGGCTGGAGACTAAGAATATATGCCCTGAAAATTATCTTTAATCAGAATAGACTCTTCAAAATTCTAAGCCAATTATATTTTCGATCACAGAATCAACGAATGATACACAGTTGGCAGTTTTTTTTAAACAACTTTTGAAACCCAATACATATTATTGTTTGTCTTTGAGCCATAAAATAATATTCTAACAAGATTTTATATCAAAAGAAAATAAAATGTTTCCAATATTCATTAGGATGGATTATTAACATTATTAGGATTTTTAACAGCTTTATTCATTAAAAGCTATTAAATTGCATCGAAATTGGTCCTTTCGACCTTTTATTGTGTACTTTATACGTTATTATTTCAGTAAAACTGACTTGAAATTTAAGCAAGTTCGACGAGTTTGAAGTAGCTCGGGTTTTGTCTTAGCTTTATAATAAAATAAATTTATTAATACAAAAATTATAATAAAAATAACTGAATTGGATCTCATGAGATAAGAAACTAAAGAAATAGCTCAACGTAGTTGATTTTTGTTGAAAAAAAAAAATCCGGCGTAAGTTAGAGGAGTTTCAAGAACGAAAAAAATACCCTTACGTTTTTAACCAGTCCATCTATATTGACGTGCAATCAACTAGGGACACGGCAGGTATTTTCGTCTGTTCGTCATAGTCTCGAAAACCAATAAAAGAGACGCTTTTTTGTAAAACTCATACGTACCAAATCGTAAGCTCAGGAGAAACGTTCTGCTATAGTGGAGTTTTAGCAAATGTACGTTGCTTTCGTTGGTTTTAGCCCCTACGACGATGGACGGAAATACCTGCCGTGTCCCTATGTAAAGAAGTGTCGACGGATATGGTCATAACTTTTACTTACTAGAAGTGTTACAAAAAGAAGAAAAAAAAAGCTGACACGATAAGCAACTTTAATTCATTCGTATTTGTCCACTTTGGTAGAGTTTTCGAAGCGATATTTCCAAGTATCCAAAAACGAACTAAATAAACCATTTCAGCATGGTTTATCACGAAGAAATCCCTTCCAAAAGTTCTCCGTTATCTTCCCTTGTCGGTCTAACACGGTTCGACTATACGTATAGTTTTTACCTCACCGAACGGAACCGAGTTTTGTGCAGCAGCAATTTCGACGTGCTAAACTTGACACAACTTGTGTGTGTGACATTTGTACAAAGAACGATTGGGGCAGAATCAGCAGGAGAGACACTCGACGTTATCCGCAGTTGATGACAAGTTTGAAATTTTCTCCCTAAGACTAAGAAACGGCGACGTGCGTCAACGAAAACTAATACTCCAAGCTATCAGGTGTGGATGACAGGGTTCTGTTTGGGCAAAGGCATTTGCTCGCTTCTTCAAACTTTCTGTCACCGCAGCTGAGGTAGCTTTTCAGTGGAAACGTGGGCAAGATGTAAGATTGACACGGGAAATTTCAATTTTCCGATGACTGAACTCGTAATTCGAACCCACGAGCTGTGTAATCCATTCTGGTAGTTTGAAGATAATATCGCTTTCCCTGGCTGTATCACTTCGTCTCGAAATTGCTTCAAGTACTTCTCGGGATTCGCCACGGCAACAGCAAGAAGAATAATTACCATTTTCTTCCCCCAGCCAGCACTGATGCTGACTTGGAAGCAAAAGTTGGCAGCGCTCTGTGTGTTTGTTTCTGCTTCGTCGGATTGGTTGGCTTGGCTAAAACACTACTCTCCGACGACGATGGGGCTGTTGCTGTTCATTTTCCAGAGGAGCTGCTTTTCAGCTTTCCACTTGGTGAAGCGGAATTACGATAAAACTCTGACCCCGCTCGGAGCTGCTTATCAAGGAAAATGCACCTTCCTTCATCTCGCAGCAGCAAAAACAAGACCCAGCAAGAGAGATGCACGCTCCGGCTGCTGGCAGAATGCAGTGGCTGTTGTTGACAACTTCAAGGATATGGAACTATGGCAAGCGCCAATATCGGACAATCGGGGGCACCCATAGTGCATTTTGAGAACACTGCAATATCGTTGGGTAGTAAAGCATATCTGTGGTGAAGGGAATAGATTAAACGGATGTCAGAATCCAATAATGGTCGGTTTTCTCTGGTTGTATTTTTAGAACGAAACAGTTATGCAGAGCCAACCTTTTGATTGCAAAAATAAAAGTTTCCAAGAAATTTTACGCTGATATCAAAATATAAGAGACTTGTGCAGATTGAACAGAATAATTTACGACAACATAGGGTAAGCTAAAATAAAGTTGTTCTCTTACGTAAACAGGAAATCAATTAGTATTGTTTGACACTTATCTTATGCAAAAAAAAAAAGCTTAAGCAGAGGCACACGTAGTGTCAAGTAGGATCTATTAGGGCAAGTGAAAACTCGACATGCTAAAATGCTTCCCTCGAAATAGCCATCGCAAGAAAGGATTGGAATAAATCAGCTTCATCGCAAAAAAAAAAATCGGAAACCACGGCACAATCGCTCGCCTGAAGTTGATCGATTGCATTCTCCAACTTCTTCATTCCTATATAGGGTGATACTTCATGAGTAGCTGGAATACATTCATGACGCCACCACCCCAAGGACGACCGGCGAGGACGAATGCAAATCTAACTGCAAAGCTGAACAACCACCACATTAGGTTCACCATTTGCGCGAGAGCCGGAAAGCTCCAGGAATGAAAAAAAAAAAGAAAGAAATTGGAATCCCATCCGCGCCAAGTTCAAACCATCATCGAAGATTTACGTTCATCACGAAAATCCATTAGTGACGGTCGAGGCGGTTGGGATTTCCACTGGAAGATTGCGCGCCCCGTATCGCAACAAAGCGGGAAAATCATCGAAATGCAGTCGGTTAATATGTAGCAGGGGTATTCGCTTTTTGAATGCGATTGGAGGAAAAAAAGTTTCTCTGGCTCCCGACAGATGGGGTCGGGGTTCGGAAGCTTCGAACTAATGGTTGAATGTATTAAAAAGGGGATCCGAAGGACCATCGAGAAAAATTGGTGATGAAGAAAAACGGCTCTTTGGTGCAACCCGAATTGCAAAAAAGGATTCAGGTGAAGTGATCCTCTCGTACTGACATTTTTATGGTCCTATCGGGAAACTTGCAGGCAAATGACAAAATTAATGGCTTGCAGTAAGAAATGAGTTTTTCCTCTTGTCTATCGGGAAGCGGGTCCGTGTGTGCCAACCGTTGATAATGATTTTGGAATTTTGTGCTGCAACAAATTTGAACTGATGTTGGAGTGCTGAAGATGACAGTTCAAATTGGGTGTGATTTAAGGTTGTAACATTTGTTTCATTCCGATCAAAAAGTTTTTCCTTATTTGTGGAAAGTAAAATGGTTCTTCTCGTTTATGCGTAGGTATGTGTTTCCATTTTGATTTTGATCTAATTTAATTTAATGATCATATCTTCAACTCAACAATTCTCTCTAGTGTTCGGATTGATAAACATCGTGATATAAATTAGCAAACGTGATTTTCAAATAAATCGAATTTAAATGTTTCAATCTGATCAACCTTTAAGTCTACGAGTAAAACATTCAGCATTTTTATTAAAAAAGTTCTCAAATTCACACATTTGCTTAACAATCGTCATCGCTATAAATCAGCTAAAATTTTCTCGCTTTCAAGGGCATAATGCACACATTCTCGCTTGCATTCCCCTTCAATTGAAATAAATTGCCCAATTATTGGTCACCATCATCGTTCCCCGTCATCGTCAGCATCACATGCACTCTGCGATTATTATGATGTTGGTGGGCAATAAATAAGCTTTAATCTGTGATTCGCAACGCTCTCCGCACTCGGTAGATAGGTAAATTGACATTGGCAATACTCCGTTCAGCGATAAACTGCGTGATTATATTTTTGGAGTTGACTTGTTTTGATTGGTTGTAACTTGATATGTCCACTCAATTCGACTTCACTGCGCTCAGATGGTAACCAATCGAACTGTGAGCCACATTGGGTGGCGATTCAATTATCTTATCTTGGACTCATTGATAAATTTCGTTGAGACCACTAGCGAAAAATTTAATTTTAATCCAGTTGGTAATTTTGATTTAATTTTAGATTTCCAAATTTATCACCACAACTTTGACCGTTCACAAAAAATATGCATTGTGTTACCTGTTATCACGTTACTCCAAGGTGGTGTCATGCACTTGTTATGATCTCAGGATTAACAAAGTCTTTTATATACTCACCAAAGGTAATCAATCATTCAGAGTCGTATGACTGCACAAGGTTAGTTAGGAATAAACACAGCCACGCAAACTTTTTTACTTGTCAAAGTTCTAATTAATCATCCGTCTAAACATTTCTCACTATTCCATATTATTTTTATTCAAAACCACAAACTAAAATTCAAATTCACAAAGTAAATCACTAAAATCACCACCCTTTCTTCGGAAGCTTACCGCAACGTGCCTGCTAGGGGAGATTCCGTTGTCTTATCGAGCTTAGCTGCGCGACGGTCGAAACCAAACTGAACCTGTCTTCTTCGAATTGATAAGAGAGCCGCAAACTACTTGCGCATGCCTAAGCTTGCGTTGCCGTGTGATGATGTTTTCGGTATTGTCTACTTAGAGGTGATTACTTAATATTGGGAGAAAGCATTCTGAAACACGCCACATGAGCTTTGTAAATCCTAAAATCAAAAGTTTATTGATCAATCTGTGAAAACAGTAGCTTTTAGAAAACATGGAAAAATATTAACTAAATTAGTTAACAATTTTGGCAACTTGGAATGATGCAATATCTACTCTATTTGAAATTAAGAAATATTATGTAAATGAGTGCTGCGTTACCTATATTTAGGATCGATAAGCCAAAGAGACTGTATGATGAACAATTCGCCTCATACTACGACAAGCTGCCATTTAGTGCCACAAACATCAGAGAATGCGGATTGCACTGACCGAGTCACGGGAAAGGCGCGAGTATGTTGGTATGATGACAAATGCACTGATTGTCGCATACAGAATGCATGCCGGTGCTTTAGTGTTATCAGCAGAGACGTCGCTAAAGAGAGCAAGAGTGATAATGAACTTGTGCGAGATGATTTCGCAAATGAGATAGAGCACGAATCTGTCAAAAAGTTTGAGATAACAGAAAGTGCATCAAATAAATATTTGAATTAGACTGGTGCCGCATGTTATAAAAACATTGATTAGTTTCTTCATTGAATAAGTAGACGCAGAATTTTCCGTGGAAATTCTGAAGAGCCAGTGGAAAATTCCTGTTGAAATCCTGATAATTTAAGTTCACATTCCAAAAAAGTACCAAATTAAAAAGATTTTTTCATAACGATTTCGAAAAACTTCTTGCAGGAACTGTTAACCTTCCTAATGCATTAGAAAAAAGTTACACATTGTGCATTGGGGTCCATTTGGACCCAAGATTTCATCTCGATCAGAAAAACTCAAATTTCAACCGATTTTCGATCTTTAGGCACCAAACGAAAGCTGTAGGTTCCAATAACAAGCCCACGGGGTGATTCATCCAAATTGACCACTTTAGTCCCCGGGAAACCTGTACTAAAAAGGTACTGTTTAAGCTTCTCAATTTGGCACCAAATTATCGAGTTTCGTGTTATGAAACATCAAATTGCTTGCAAATATGTGCTCTGATGATCCCAACTGTATTTGCTATATTGTATATGCCATTTCTGGGCGAATTTATCCCTCGAGCGGTCATCGGAAAGCCCTCTGGAAGATCCGGAACTTCCGTACAATTGGTCAATTCTAAAAGTTCATCCCAGAGCTTCGCGATTTTTTGATAACCATTCATTCTGGCAAATTATGGGGGCTATCAATAGTTAAAGGCTTCTGTGACCTACAAATGTCCCAGAAACGGTCCTCCGGAAGATCCGGAACATCCGTAAAACGGCCAATTCCATAAGTTTATCCAAGAGCTTCGCGATTTTTTTAAAACCATTCATTCTGGCGAATTGCGGGTGCGATCAATAAGTAAAGTCTTCTGTGACCCCCAAATATCCCAGAAACGGTCCTCCGGAAGATCCGGAACATTCGTGAAAGCCAATTCTAAAAGTTGATCCCAGAACTCCGCGATTTTTTCGTAATGATTCATTCTGGAAAATTGTGGGTGCAATCAATAGTTAAAGCCTTCTGTGACCTACAAATATCCCAGAAACGGTCCTCCGGAAGATCCGGGACATCCGTAAAAGTGGCCAATTCTAAAAGTTGATCCCAAAGCTCCGCGATTTTTTCGTAATGATTCATTCTGGCAAATTGTGGGGGCAATTAATAGTTAGAGCCTTCTATGACCCCCAAATGTCTCAGAAATCGGTCTTCCGGAAGATTTGGAACATCCGTAGAACGGCCAAATCCGAAAGTTTATCCTAGTGCTTAACGATTTTTTGATAACCATATATTCTGACAAATTGTGGGTGCAACAAACAGTTAAAGTCTTCTGTGACCGCTAAATGTCCCAGAAACGGTCCTCCGGAAGATCCGTAACATCCGTAAAAGTGGTCAATTCTAAAGTTAATCCCAGAGCTCCACGATTTTTTCGTAACCATTCATTCTGACAAATTGTGGGTGCACTCAATAGTGAATGTCTTCTGTGACCTCCAAATGCCCCATAAATGATTCTTCGGAAGATCCGGAACATCCGTAAAATGGCCAATTCCAAAAGTTAATCCCAGAGCTTCACGATTTTTTGACAATCATTCATTCTGGCAAATTGTGGGTGCAGCAAACAGTTAAAGTCTTTTGTGACCCCAAAATGTCCCAGAAACGATCCTTCGGAAGATCCGGAACATCCGTAAAATGGCCATTTCTAAAAGTTAATCCCAGAACTTTGTGATTTTTTTGGAACATCCGTGAAAATGGTCAATTCCAAAAGGTAATCCCAGAGATTTGCATTATTTCGTAATCATCCATCCTGACGAATAATGGATGCAATCAGTAGTGAAAGTTTTCAGTAATCTCAAAAAGCTCCAGAAACGGTCATCCAAAAGATCCGGACCATACGTAAAAGTGGCCATTTTCAAAAATACAGAGCTTCGCAATTCATTCATAATCGCCTGTGCAATCAATTTTGCAAGTCTTCTGCTACCCGGAAATGCTCCCGAAAGCAGCAGATACCACAAAATTATTCCAGAGCATTGCTATTTTATTCGTAACCATCCATACGGGCAAATTGTGTACGCAATAAATTGTTTAAGTCTTCTGAGATGACCACAAACGGCCCTCCGGGAAATCCGAAACATTCGTAGAAGTGGCTAATTCCAAAAGTTCATCTCAAAGCAAATTCTCTAAACTGTTTATATCATCGAATGGATTTTGCAATCAATAGTGAAAGTCTATTGTGGCCCGAAATGACCACAATACGGTCCTCAAGAAGCCCAAAACATCCGTAAAATATGTTAATCCTAAAATTTGATCCCAGACTTGAGCACTAACAAAAGTGTTCACGTATTCACGTATTCACGTTCACAAAAAAAAATCACGTAGTAATGGTGAATTATATGTGGAGTATATAGTGAAAGTCCTCTGTTACCTACCAAAAGTTAATCACATTCGATTTTTTAGACATTAACATTCACATTGTTAACGGCTCCGGTTCTCCGGGAAATTTGGGACATCCGCTAAAAGTATGAATTCTAGAAGTTTCTCCCAGAGCTCCACATTTTATTTCGAAAACATCCATAGCGGAGAAGTGATTGTGCAATCAATAGGGGAAGGTGGAGAGACTTGATCCCCGGGGAGACTTGATCACCCCCTGTTTTATCGAGAACTAAAGTAGTTTTGTTCTAGCGTATTTTTAAGTATAGATCCTCTAGACAAATAACCTTTATGTGGTGAGTTGTTTTCTGGATTGACAAACCTTATTCATTCTGCAGGCCGGTTTGTGTGTTTTGACTTTCCCAAAGATTTGTTTATTGGCCACGCAAAATTTGAACAATTTTTCAAAACAATGACGAAATGCTTTCGTTTTTTCACAGCACAAAGCCATAAATATGCTTAATGATCTGATGGCAATGTCAACATTCCATCAAAGTTTTAGAATATTTGGATTTGAAGTTATTGCCTTAATATGAGGACACTTGATCCCCCTTAGTTTATTTATTTTATTTCGTCAATCTAGCACATATACATATACATGTTTGTTTTTGTAATGCTATAGTATGATTCAATAATATTTTTTTAGTAAAGTGATGTATAATTTTGATTTGAATATATGTTGCTGAATTTGTAATGTTTGTTCTTTGAAAATACTGTCTGTTTTTATGCCGAGACATTGTTAAGTCAATAGTTTCGCAGTGTTGATTGTAAACAGCCATCATTCGGTTGAGAGGCCCAAATTCGGCGTAATTTTTTCGGCAGTGGTTGGTTAAAAATAATGTTCTATGTCGAAGTAGCCGAGAAGGTATGTAAAAATTAAATTTCGATCATTCTTAGAGAGTCTGTGTGGAAATCGCGCATGTTTATTTATTCTTGGTTGTGATACATCGGAAATCAGCGAATAGGATCAAGTCAACCCAGTCTCCCCTTGTTGGCATTTTCTAGGACGTCTGAATGTGCACAAAACCGTCCTCCGGGAGATCAGGAATATCAGTGAAAATGGTCAATTCCAAAAGTTCATCCCACAGCTTTGCTAATTTTCGCTTTCATTCATATGGGTGAATTATGTACGCAATCAATAGCGAAAATCCTCCGTGATATGCAATGACAATAATAAAAGTCGAGTCAAGTACGAGATACTGAAGACGGCCTTACTGTTAAGGTTGAAATACGTATCTGCAAAACACATAGTGGAATCAAATCAATTGGTGGAATCAAATGGAATTGTACAAACTCGTCCGATGACAAGTACTGATAGCTCAAAATAATTTTCTTATCAATAATAAAAATTCCTTCATAAAATCCGGAACATCTGTAAAAGACGCCAAATCCAACAGTTAGCGTAACAGATCATCATTAGCCAGCGACGGCGGCGTGGTAGCGTTCCTCGTTGAATTCCTCCGAAGCTTCTCCAGAAGCTCCTCTGGAAGTTATTCAAAAAGTTCCTCCGGTAATCCCTTCGGAAGTTCATCAAGTAATCCTTCGGACAGTTCCTAAAGGCATTCCTCTAGAAGTTCTTCTGAGAACTCTGAGAGTTCTCCCGCAAATCTCTCCTGAAGTTCATCAAGTAATTCTTCGGGGAGCTGCTCCGGAAGCTCCACCGCACTTCTTCCGGAAGTTCCTCCAGAAATTCTCAACGAAGTGCACGGAAGTTCCTTCGTGAATTCTTTTTCGAATTGGTCACATTCACGGATGCTCCGGATCTTCCGGAGTACCATTATCGTACAGTACCGAAAACTTTTATTATTGATTGCAAACACAATTCGCCAGAATAGGAGGTTACGAAAAAAATGCGATGCTCTGAGATATTATTTTGGAATTGAGCACTTTTACGAATGAACTGAATCTTCCGGAGGACCGTTTCTTAAGAACTTGGAGGTCACAGAAGACTTTCCTATTAATTTTCCAGAATGAAAGGTTACAAAAAATCACTGTGCTGAAGTTTTGGAATTGTCCACTTGTACGGATGTTTCAGATCTTCCGAAGGATTGTTTCTACGACATTTGTAGACCACAGAAGACTTCACTATTGAGTGCACCCACAATTCACCAGAATGGAAGGTTACGAAAAAATTGCTATGTTCAGGGTTGAACTTTTGAAATGGCGTCGCGGATGCTCCGGATCTTCTGGAGAACCGTTTTTGTGGCATTTTGGAGGTCACAGAAGACTTTACCTATTGATTGCACCCACAATTCGCCAGAATATATTATTATGAAAAAAATACAAAGCTATGGGACGAACTTTTGGAATTGTACATTTTTACGGATGTTCCAGATCTACCGAAGGACCGTTTCTGAGACATTTAGGGGTCACTGAAGACTTTCACTATTTATTGCACGTACAATTTGTCAGAATGGATGCTTACAAAAAAATCACCAAGCTCTGGAATGAACTTTTGGAATTGGCCATTATACGGATGTTCCAGATCTTCCGAAGATCCATTTATGGGGCATTTGGAGGTCACAGAAGACATTTACTATTGATTGCACCCACAATTTGCTAGAATATATGGTTTTAAAAAAATCCCGAAACTCTAGGGAAAACTTTTGGAATTGGCCATTTTACGGATGTTCCGGGTCTTCCGGAGGACCGTTTCTGGGACATTTGTAGGTCACAGAAGGGCTTTAACTATTGATTGCACCCACAATTTGCCAGAATGAATGGTTATCAAAAAATCGCTAAGCTCAAGGATAAACTTTTGGAATTGGCTGTTCTACGGATGTTCCAGATCTTCCGGAGGACCGTTTCTGAGACATTTGGGGGTCGTTTCTGAGGCTTTAACTATTGATTGCCCCCACAATTTGACAGAATAAATGGTTAGCAAAAAATCGCGAAGCTCTGGGATGAACTTTTAGAATTGGCCACTTTTACGGATGTTCCGGATCTTCCGGGGGAACGTTTCTGGGACATTTGGAGGTCACAGAAGACTTTACTTATTGATCGCACCCGCAATTCGCCAGAATGAATGGTTTTAAAAAAATCGCGAAGCTCTTGGATAAACTTTTGGAATTGGCCGTTTTACGGATGTTTCGGATCTTCCGGAGGACCGTTTCTGGGACATTTGTAGGTCACAGAAGGCTTTAACTATTGATAGCCCCCACAATTTGCCAGAATGAATGGTTTTCAAAAAATCGCGAAGCTCTGGGATGAACTTTTATAATTGACCAATTTTACGGAAGTTCCGGATCTTCCAGAGGGCTTTCCGATGACCGCTCGAGGGATAAATTCGCCCAGAAATGGCATATACAATATAGCAAATACAGTTGGGATCATCAGAGCACATATTTGCAAGAAATTTTATGTTTCATAACACGAAACTCGATAACTTGGTACCAAATTGAGAATCTCAAACAGTACCTCTTTAGCACAGGTTCCCCGGGGACTAGAGTGGTCAATTTGGATGAACCACCCCGTGGGCTTGTTATTGGAACCTACAGCTTTCGTTTGCTGCCTAAAGATCGAAAATCGGTTGAAATTTGAGTTTTTGTCATCGAGATGAAATCTTGGGTCCAAATGGACCCCAATGCACAATGTGTCACTTTTTTTGTGGCGACTCTCCTAGATGTCGCTGAAAGCTGATTTTCTCAGGGAATCCTTATTACCAAAAGTTAGGAAAAGGGAATTTTTCAGATTTCTATCTCGTTGCGTTACAAAGTTACAGCGGTGTTTTGGGTGTGCTTGGGTCGAAATGGACCCCAATGCACTAGGAAGGTTAAGAAATTTCTGTGGAATTTCCGAAGAACTTTCCGGTGGAATTCGACATTTTTGAAATATAATTAAAATATATATTTTCGATTGTATAACATTTCACCGAAAACTATTTCGCGGAATTCATTTTCGCGGAATTCATTTTCGCGGTTGAACATTTTGCGGAATAATATTTGGCGGTTTGTAACTTTTCGCGGTACGACATTTGGCGGATTGTACCTTTTCGCCGAATGACTTTTGGCGGAATGTACCATTTCGCGGAATGCACCATTTCGCGGAATATTAATAATAATAGCTTAGTTACAATTAATTGCATATTATTCGGCAACTCGGCCGTACGAAAACCATTTTTTTGTTAAATATCTTGGCTGTGCATATGCACAGCATATGTTTCGAAATGGACAAATTGATATGAAATTTGCGAAAAAGAATCCACGTGTCTAGGAGGGAGGTTGAGGGTTCGTGTCCCTCCAAGACACGTGGATTCTTTTTCGCAAATTTCATATCAATTTGTCCATTTTCGAAACATATGCTGTGCATATGCACAGCCAAGATATTTAACAAAAAAAAAAAAATAGCTTAGTGTTCATTCAGCACTTCTTCAATTATTACCTAAGAGGATTCTAAGCCTAGTTACCTTTTATTGCATACGTAAAACGCGAGATTAAGACGTTGAGACTTTTATGCCCAAAATAGTCGACAAGTTTTTTTTACCGATAAATTTCCTAGACCGTTGAACCCAGAAGTTGATCCCAGCCTCCTAGTCTATGCTGTGTCTTGCATGGCAGCCGCGCATCTTCCCGCACGGCTAAAGAAGGCCTCCTAGAACATTTTCAATTGCCCATTACAAATCTTTTCATTATATCTGGCAGACGGACTCCTCTCTTTACTTTGTTACGAATAGGCGTTTTTATTAATAATCCTTTATTTCTTCCTTTCGCCTTATACCGAAAACGTATTCATTTGAACATGGAATTATATCCTCTCCTCGCTTTATACCAATTATTTAAAGAAGGCATTGCCCCTTCCTTCGCTTTATACCAGGCAGACGCATTCATTTAAAGAAGGCATTACCCCTCCCTTCGCCTTATGTAGAGCAGACGCGTTATTTTAAAGAACGTTTTATCTGGGCAGACGCTTCCATTTAAAGAAGGCGTTACCCCTCCCTTCGCCTTAAACCGGTCAGACGTGTTCTTTTGAAGAAGGCATTATCAACGCCCTTCGCCTTATACCGGACAGACGCATCCAATTAAATAAGGTATTACCCCATTCATTCGCCTTATACCGAGAAGACGCGTTCTTTTGTATAAGGCATTATCATCTTCTTTCGCCTTATACCTGACAGATGCATCCATTTAAAGAAGGCGTTACCCCTCTCTTCGCCTAAAACAGGGCAGACGCGTTCTTTTAAAGAAGGCATTATCAGCTCCTTTCGCCTTATACCGGGCAGATGCATCCATTCAAAGTAGACATTATCCTTTCCCTTTGCTTTTTACCGGGCAGACGCGTTAATTCATAGAAGGGACTACCACGGACTACCTTCTTTCTTTTCTTTATACCGAGCAAACTTGTCCATTTCAATAAGGCATTGTTCCCTGACATGCGGTCATTCAAAGAAAGAAATTATTACCCTCTTTCATTGCTATTAATCACAATCCAAAAAAAATTAGCCTGGATTGCATGTAATTAAGAAGAAATCGGTAAATATTTCAATAACTATTATTCTAACTAAATTCCTCCAAATGGCATTCCGCGATATGACTTTCGGTGAAAAGGTACATTCCGCGAAATGTCTTTCGGAAAAAAGGTGCATTCCACAACATGTGTTTCGGAGATTTGGTACATTCCGCGGAATGTCGTACCGCGAAAAAAAATTCCGCGATATGTTTTTCGGCGAAATAGAATACAACCTAAATTTTCTGCCCTTTCTGCCAAAAGGCCAAGTTACCTTCCGGACTTTTGTCGTTTTCGGCTAAATGACATTTTTGGATAAACCATTTTCGACCTAATAACCGTTTCAGCTTATCTTCTAATTCGGCCAAACGATATTCGGCAAGAAGACTTTCGACTTATTATTATTATTTATTCAGACTAAGGCCGAAGTGGCCTGTGCGGTATATAAGAGTCTTCTCCATTCGGCTCGGTCCATGGCTACACGTCGCCAACCACGCAGTCTACGGAGGGTCTGCAAGTCATTTTCCACCTGATCGATCCACCTTGCCCGCTGTGCACCTCGCCTTCTTGTGCCCGTCGGATCGTTGTCGAGAACCATTTTCACCGGGTTATTGTCCGACATTCTGGCTACGTGCCCGGCCCACTGCAGTCGTCCGATTTTCACGGTGTGAACGATGGATGGTTCTCCCAACAGCTGATACAACTCGTGGTCAGCGCCGTAGCGTGCGGATGGCCAGGTTGGCCCCCGCCAAGGGCGCCAGCCTTCAGGGGGCGCTAAAATCAATGTTTACTATATAATAGGTAAAACAGTTTCATTACTTAGAGGTCATGTATTTATAAAACCGAGTATGGGTTGATCCATGGGTATGTGGCAGAGATGTGTAATCTATTTTTTTGTTCTTTATTAAAGAGGCTTTCAGCTCTTGGCTGGTTCACCTCTGGTAAGCGTAATCTAGTATTTAATCTATAGAGCAAACAAAGAATTTTTTTCCATTATCTTACATCCATGTTATATGTGTTGGTTTTAGTTTTGACTACTATTCAGGATTCTCAGGGACCTCTGGGACCGGGTTGAAAAAGGCAATTGAATAAAAGGAAATCTGATAGTAGCTTATAAAGTTATTTGAAATCATGATGTTTGATACCCGCATTGCAATTGGTAAAGTTTTTGGGCACTATTGCGGCCACCGAGAGTCCTCCGGAACCGTAATGTTTCAGCAGTGAGGAATGAATAGTAAAGAAATGATTCAGTTTTTCCATGTGGGTTCCTTCAAAGAAATTCATCCGTAACCAAGCGATTAACCAAATTCCGAAGGGTCCTTTTGCTCCTATGATTGGTTTGTAGTGGTAGTGATTTGGTTTTGCGATTTGATATCGATTTGCTTGTTTCATTTAGAAAAACTCTATGTAGTCTGAATAACGTTGAGTTATATCGGCGGCTGTATCGAGGAATATCGATAACTCCTAAATATTTGCTTTGTTAGAATTGTTGGGTAAGGACAATTTTTTGGCGTTTTCGGCCCTCAACTAAATCGTTTCAGAGTTGGATTCTATTGGCCAAACTACATATGTGTATAAAAGCCTCGAGACCACCAACAGCCCCAATCCAGAATAGGATTTTCCTTTATCTGAATAGATCCGATGTTGATTTCATCCATAAACCCACCCGACGAGATCTAATAGTGATTCCAACCAACTCCGAACACCTACCTCATTTCATTGACCCAACTAGGTCCAGTGGCATCTCCAAATCATCCAAGGGCTTACTCTAGATGGCGATTCCGGCCTTCAACCAATCCACTTTAGTGTAACTTTTTTTCATGATTCGACTAGGTCCGATAGCGATTCTGGCAATCTCACGAGGTCACTTCACCCTAGAATGGATTTTTTTTAATCCAACCAGTAACCACATGTCCAGTAGTAGTTCCAAACTATGGTCAGGCCCGCTTCAGAGTTAGATTTTCCTTGATAAGAATAGGAGCGATTGCGTTTTTGAGCATCGACCGACTCCATTTAAAGTTGGATTTTATTGACCCAACAAAATCTAGCAGTGCGTGGATTTTGAAAATAAAAAAAAATTGGATTTGCGTAAGTTTTTTTCGTATAATTTTTAGGTTTTTTTAGCAAGACAAGTAATCTTTACTGCTTTAACCATTTCCGAACATAGACTACAAATGCTTGCAAAAACCATAAATGGAAGTATTCATTTAGTGCAGCACGCAAAAATGATTGATTTTGAACTTCCTCCCCTCGACTCCTTCGTCACGATATCTGTTTAAATATCTAAATGTTTATTTTTTTTAATGGGATGCTGTTGTGCTCAATTTTGTATATTTTCAGTCTTATAAAACCGCTGAATCGTTGTGGCGTCTATTTTCCGATGTTTCGGTGTATATTTCATCATCTTCTTCAGGGATTTATAGGCTACACAACAAAACGTAGCCTTATTATTAGCTTCTAACCCGGCTATATAAGTTTCCTTACATTATTTCAAAAGTCAAAAAGTATCACAAAATTTCAAATAATTTTAAAGGTATTCTATTCCATCCTTCTTTGTGAATTTCAGGTATCAGCTTCCAATCCAATATATTCCTGAATATTGAATGCTATTTGAAGTATGTTTAAATCATTAAACATTTTTTAGGTATGAGATTCAAATTGTTCTCCAAATGTAAAATTTATGTATTTGATTTCTCTTAGTAGAAGAGGGGCGCTCAATAAACGACTCGCCAAGGGCGCTGGGAGTCCACGCTACGGCTCTGCTCGTGGTTCATTCGCCTCCTCCACGTACCGTCCGCCATCTGCACCCCACCATAGATGGTACGCAGCACTTTCCTTTCGAAAACTCCAAGTGCGCGTTGGTCCTCCACGAGCATCGTTCAGGTCTCGTGTCCGTAGAGGACTACCGGTCTAATGAGCGTTTTGTAGATTGTCAGTTTGGTACGGCGGCGAACTCTATTCGATCGGAGCGTCTTGCGGAGTCCAAAGTACGTACGATTTCCAGCCACTATGCGTCTCCGAATTTCTCTGCTGGTGTCATTTTCGGCAGTCACCAGTGAGCCCAAGTACACAAATTCTTCTACCACCTCGATTTCGTCACTACCGATGCAAACTCGCGGTGGGTGGCTCACATTGTCTTCTCTTGAGCCTCTTCCTATCATGTACTTCGTCTTCGACGTGTTGATGACTAGTCCGATCCGCTTAGCTTCCCTCTTCAGTCTGATGTAGGCTTCCTCCATCTTCTCAAAGTTACGTGCCATAATATCTATGTCGTCGGCGAAGCCAAATAGCTGGACGGACTTATTGAAAATTGTACCACTCGTGTTAATCCCTGCTCTTCGTATTACCCCTTCCAAAGCGATGTTGAATAGCAGACACGAAAGACCATCACCTGGCCGTAACCCTCTGTGGGTTTTGAAGGGACTCGAGAATGCCCCTGAAACTCGAACTACGCACATCACCCGTTCCATCGTCGCTTTGATCAACCGTGTCAGTTTATCCGGAAATCCGTTTTCGTGCATTAGCTGCCATAGCTGGTCCCGATCGATTGTATCATATGCGGCTTTGAAGTCGATGAATAGATGGTGTGTGGGCACGTTGTATTCGCGGCATTTCTGCAGTACTTGGCGAATGGCAAACACCTGGTCTGTGGTGGAGCGTTCGCCCATAAAACCCGCCTGGTACTGCCCCACGAACTCCCTAGCAATTGGTGCTAATCGACGGCATAAAATTTGGGAGAGTACCTTGTTGGCGGCGTTCAGCAATGTGATTGCGCGTTATTTGCTACAATCCAGCTTATCGCCCTTTTTGTAGATGGGACACACGACACCTTCCATCCACACCTGCGGCAAAACTTCTTCCTCCCAAACCTTGGTAATGGCTCAGTGCAGCGCTCTAGCCAGTGCCTCACCACCGTGTTTAAATAGCTCTCCTGGTAGTTGGTCAACCCCAGGGGCTTTGTTGTTCTTCAGCCGGCCAATCTCCTCCTGGATTTCCTGGTGATCCGGAGCCGGTAGAATTATGTCCTGCGCGCGTTCCCCCAGGTCCATCACCATACCGCCATCTTCGTTTGCCACATCGCCATTCAGGTGCTCTTCGTAGTGCTGCCGCCACCTTTGGATCACCTCACGCTCGTTCGTAAGAAGGTTTCCGTTTATGTCCTTACACATATCAGGCTGTGACACGTGGCCCTTACGTGAACGGTTCAACTTCTCGTAGAACTTTCGTGTTTTATTAGCGCGGTACAGTTGCTCCGTCTCTTCACGGTCTCGCTCTTCCTGATGACGCTTTTTCCGGAAAATCGAGTTTTGTCTGTTCCGCGCCTGTTTATATCGTGCCTGGTTCGCCTTCGTGCGGTGTTGCAGCAATCTCGCCCATGCTGCATTCTTCTCCTCAACTAACTGCTCACATTCGCCGTCATTCCAGTCGTTTCTCTGATCCGGGGGCACCGTGCCATGTGCAGCAGTTGCGGTGCTACCAATGGCGGATCGAATATCTCTCCAGCCATCTTCAAGAGACGCTGCGCCTAGCTGCTCTTCCGTTGGGAGTGCCATTTCCAGCTGCTGCGCGTATTCTTGGGCTAGTCTACCGTCTTGTAGCCGCCCAATGTTAAGCCGCGGCGTCCGACTTAGATGTGTGTTGTACACCGTCGAGAGTTTTGAGCGCAGGCATACTGCAACGAGGTAGTGGTCGGATTCAATATTCGCACTGCGGTAAGTGCGGACGTTCATGATGTCGGAGAAGAATTTACCGTCGATTAGAACGTGGCCGATTTGGTTTCTTTCTTTCTTTCTTTTCAAATGACGGGAATAGGCTACAAGACCGAAAGTTGTTTGGCCGAATGAACCATTAGGCCGAACCCCATCTGGCCGAAATGGTCATACGGTCGAAAATGTCAGTCGCTCGAATTGTTATTTGATCGAAAAAGCCGTTAGGCAGAATAGTTTGGTAGAAATCATCGTTTGAAGAGAAGGCATTTTGGCTGAAAATGTAATTCAGCCGAACAGTTTCTTTTGCCAAAAAACCCAGGTAATCCACCTACAGGGAGATATTCACCCTTCCTAAAAGACTGTATTCGATGAAATTTGGACACACGCGGACACAACACGGACAAACTTTTTAGCGTGTGGGTTTTTTTTTTTTAGAAATTTTAACTGTATGTATTTAATTGTGTAACGTTTACATAGGCTGAGTTTCGTGAAAATCGGTCGAGTGATTTCAGTGATGGCTTCGAATGAAGAAATAGTGCGCCAACAAATTTTGGGCACTCACTTCGAAAACCCAAACGCTTCTCATCGATGGATCGGAAAACAGCTGGGAATCGCACATTCAACAGTATCTCATGTGATCAAAACGTTCAAGGGCCGTAAGACAACCAAGCGAGAAAATGCTAGTGGCGAAAAACGTGGCACATCAAATCCGAAGAAGGCCAGGATGGTTTTGAACCAATTTAATCGTTATCCCAAAATTTTGATGTTGCAAAAAAGGCGAAAGTTTCAGTTTGTTTTGTGCAGAAAACAATAAAACATGTGTACAAGGACGAATGCCTCCAAAAACGACTTCTGCCCTTCTTGAGATCTCACGATGGCCCGACACTGTTTTGGCCGGATTTGGCATCTTGCCACTATGCCCGGCCCGTCTTAGACTGGTACAAAGATAATAATGTAGTTTTTGTACCAAAAGACGTCAACCCTCCAAACACCCCGGAACTTCGCCTAATTGAAACATTTTGGGCAATCATGAAGGCAAAGCTCGTTAAAACTCCAAAACTGATAGAAAATAAACATGAACTATAGAAAGTGTGGTTAAAAGTAAGTAAGCAAGTCGGTCCTATTATTGCCCAAAATCTGATAAAAGGGGTCAAGGCAAAGGTGCGGGCATTCGGGTTGGGAGAAGAGGTTTAATAAAGAAATGATGTGAAAACTTAACCATTTAGTAGTACTTTATTTCCAGAATGTTTGAAAAGAATCGGGCTCAGGGAAAATTTTTGGTGACCTATTTTGTGTATCCATATTTCATCGAATACAATCTTTAGTTATGAGGAAATATTTTCAGACTCCAGTATTCAAAACGAGATAAAACTACTCAGCTTTCGTGTAGCGTGAGGTTGGCCAGATTGGTTCCCGTCAAGGGACACCGATAAATAACAAATCCAATGTCTGAAAGTCTGTGGTAGAGATATTTTGGGTAGTAGTCCATAAACAAAGTTTTTCTGTTTTCTACAGCAACACGTCATATGGGTTGGTCTAAGTTTTGACAACTATCATCCTTGACCTCCCTTATAAAAATAACAGGGAATCAAAACTGACGAACATGATAATGATAACTGCATTATCCTTAGTGTAACACTTCACGATCATTGCAGCTAGCGATTGCTCGTTGGAAGTAAACATTTAAGATAACAATTCCGTAGCAAAATTTGGCTTTTCATTAACTGTCACTCTAGGATCCCCATTTTGGGAGAGCATAACAATAAGTCATTTTGCTGCTCAAATAACAACAGAACAGCCGTCGGAAATGCTCAGCGTCTCTGTGATTTGACGATTATCATTAGTGTTGCATGATCCGATCTAAGTAAGATCCTGATAAATTATACCCCTGATATGCGGCAATTATTTTGAGCAATGATTGCGATGTCGTGTATGGGTGGTTTTATCGTAGCAAAACATCCGAAGATGACGATTTTTTGATTCCCTGAAAAATAATCATCCTCCTGACGGAGGATGGCCTCCGACCATCGTCCAACCTACTTTGGTGTTGGATTTTATTGACCCAAAGTGTCGCCAAACCACCGACAGACCCACCCATAGTTAGAGTTTTCTCAATCCAAATAGGTCTGATGTCGATTTCGGCCGCCAATCAACCTATTTCAGAGTTGATCCGACTTGGTCTGATAGTAATTCCGATTAGACCAATACAAATATTTAAAAACAATTATGTTTCCCCCCCTCGTTTTTTTTGCCCAAAAACAATATTTTGAGGGGGCACAAAAAAATGTTCGGCAATTTTGAGGATTTTCAAAACATTCTTTAACAAATCCTAGGAGATTTATTGATTTTTTCCATTTTAATATTTATTTTTTATTGTCCCCTTCCCCCTTGATCTTTCGGAGACCAGTAGAACATAATTTAAATTAAATATTTGTAACGGCCTTATCAATAAACACACTTCTAAGTTGGATTTCATTTACCCCCGCTAGGTACAGTGGTGTCTAAATTCTAAAGGAGCTTCTGCAAACCACCGACCAAGCTAGATTTTTCTTGATCCGAATGAGTCCTATGGAGATTCCGGCTATCAACCTATCCGCTCCAAAACAACGTCGACTCCGACAAAGGCTCTGAACATCGACCATCTTACTCCACGCACTTATTGACCTAAAACAGGCTTAAATTAGGTCCAGTAGTGGCTCCAAATCACCGAAAGGCCCACTCCAAACTTGAATTTTTCTTGATTAAATAGATTCGAATAGGTTTGTTAGCGATAGACTATAGATCGATTTCTGATTTGACTTTCATTAACCCATTCACTAATAGGCAGTAACAATTTTTTTTAAATTTCATCCCAATTCTTTAAGGTAAGATCTAAATTGAATAAAAATACTGAACTTATTATTTTCTTTGGTAAGTAAGGGCCGCCCAATAAAAGTTTCGCCAAGGGTCCTGAGAGTCCAACTTCGGTTTTAAACACACCATATCACCAACAGTCGATATACATTCCCTTATAAATGTTTCGTCCTTGAAAGGTTTCATCCGTATTGCCAAAATTTCATTAACAGCAAAACTGGCCAGTGATGCAATATTCGACTCTGTGCTTGCCCAGATTTAAACCTACAGTATTTCTAAATAATAAGAAGGAGCTTCTTGGACCAGATAGAAAAGCTTTCATGCCAGTTATGAAGTATTTTTTCTAACACGATGCGGGCCACAAAAATGGAGCCAAGGCGGCCCGCGCGCCGTACGTTGGACAGCTCTGATTTATTCTAACTAACTACATATATTTACAGTCATTATTTGGAATATTTAACATAAAGAGGACAAGTGTTAGTCTTGTGAGCCTTACAGCTACTGGTATGGCTGAAATCTCAAATATATAGATATGGTTATCATAATCCAATTTGTCGGTGACTCGATCTCATCTACTCTCAATATCTCTAAAAGATCCCACCTAACGACTCCAATAGTGTTTTAGTGACTTTGGCTGCTTTCATGGGAAGGAAAAGGTGTGGTGTATTACTCTCAGCCATTCGCTCAATCCATCAATTCAGGGATGTAGTGTGGTGTGGAAGAACGAACTTCTAGTACCGAGCAAATAATAATAATTGTTATTCCTTCATGTGAGTAGCGTCGGACCTTACTTTTACTCTGGCAGACACTTGGGAAGCGGTAGAAACGAGCCGAAGAAGTTACCCAGAACGCATCCACTGCAGTAGCGAAGAAGATTCCGAGCACCTCCACTGGCACCAACAGACGTAAGTCACGTAGACGTAAGCTGCCGTCAAGTAGAACGCCCCCAAGCATTCGAAAATAAAAGAGTTGTCTATAAGACACGACTGCAAGGTATACGTGGTAGGTACAACGTAAGGACATCGTTGCGATGTTTCTGCAGTAACTTTTTACACTTAAAAAATATTCTTGGATCCTCTTTCTTTTGTATAGAAAGTAAATCTTGAAAAGAACCTATTTATTTTAAATAATGCGTCTTCCTGATTACAAACAGCAGCAAAACCAAATAAGAATCTTGAGAGAATGTTCCACTTGATTGCTACTTATGCCATCCATGCGAATTAATTTTTGCAGCGTCTCTTCTAGACGCGTGCTCATGATTTTGCTACCGATATGCAAACTTTCTGCTCTTTGAACCAAACTAATGAATTTTTCCAGCCTCTCGCTCTGACGCGGGCTCCTGATTCTGCCACCAATGGAAACTTTCAAGCGATTATGATTTGCAATTTGAAGAATCTGTCTCTGTTTAACCTTCTCTTCTATAAAATTGTGGTCCTAGAAATTATCTTCCACTAAGCGCCTTTCCAGTCAATAACAGCACAAATCAGAATCAGAAACAAATCAGAATATTGAAATCAAATTTCACATTACTGATTCTGGTACGAACGACAACTTTCTGCAGTTGCCAAGCGGTTGATCAAATTCGTCCAGGCTCAACCTTATCTTGTATAGAATGTTGGTCCTGAGAAGATCCTTTTAATTTCCAATAATGCACCTTCCGAACCACTAACAGCAAACACTCAATAGTCCGACACGCGCTTGTGATTCTGATGGCGAATTCTAATATCTGCTGGAAATTTGTTTAGGCCTAACTTTTTCTACTATAAAATGGAGGTTCTGAAAAGAATCAATTTATTTTCAATAATGCGCCTTCGCAATTTACTGCAACAAAACTAAATCCAGAACCACGCGAGAAACTATCACTAGAATGGCGCTGACGGCACTCGATAGTTTGCCGCTGAACCGCTACAGAAGCCATCGATGCTGGGACCGCCACCGACGTCATCATTCTGTCCGCTCTCCGTGACCACTCATCCATCACTACTCCGTGACTACTCACCTCTGCATAGGACTTGAAACAATAGGACAATAGGACACAAAAACACAATACTTCGCCAGTTATCCACGGGAAATGCTTCGAAAATTCTACGCAAAATTCTTTGAAAGCTCTTTTGTATTCCAAAAATTTCCAAAGAAAATTGCATGAAATTTCGAAGGGATATTATTTGGTGCTTCCTAGAGAAATTATTAGAAATTAAAAAAAATGTTTTTTTTCTTTGTCTGTCATAGAGCTCGGAACTAAAAAAACAAGCAATGGGTAATGTTTTCAACATAACCGCGAGTAGACGTAGGACTTGTATAAACGTAACGTGTTTACATTTAACATCTAACTTTTGGATCTATGGAGTTTGATTAAAGGTATTGATATTGGAAACGACAACTTCCATGCTGTGTAGAATTATTAGCAATTTGTTTATTCAAAACTTCTGGAAATAAAACTAATAATTAAATACATAATTAGAATTGCTTTGTTTCTATCTATTAAGCCCTTATTTATTCAAGCAAATGTAGGGCATTTATAGATTTCTTATTGATGATAGTATTTGAAGTTTAAAAATTCTATTTTCAAAATTTTCAGGCTTGGGCCTGAGTAGTATTTGAAGTTTAAAAATTTTATTTTTAAAACTTTCAGGCTTGGGCAGAATATGCTATTTTAGGGGAACTGTCCCGTTTTCAAAACAAAGAAATACAGCACCAATTCCGTTGCTTCTTTTTGCTAACATGCGTGCTTACTGCTGAAAAAATCACAAGAATAAGAAACAAGTCAAGGAGCAGTAACTCTACTAAAATAGAGGAGGTACTGCTAATACATCAACGAAAAACTATTTAATGTTTTTATTCTAAACTCCGAGTCTACGTCAAGTTCAATCATACAATTTCTCTGAAAATGAAAAACAAAGAATAAGATAAAGTTTATTTAAATATTTTTCTGAAAATGTTTTTTTTGCGGACTTTTTCAAAACATTTACATGTAATACAGCGAAATTTGTTAATCTAAAATGGATATTAACACTATTGCTGATTGTGCATCTTTAATTGCTAATGCCTTCTGCAAATAAATGAAAGTAATTATTTTAATCAAATTTTAATATTTATTATTTTCATCAGCGTAGTTGATTTTTGCTTTTTGCTGGGGAATCTGAATTGTTATAGTAGCATCATGTTTTAATGTACGTGTCGTTTAGTACCAAACACAACTTAACATATGGTCAGTCATATGACATGACTCGTACCCATTCCGGTATCATGTGGATTATGAAACCAATCACCTGGATGAGCAGACCAGATTTCTCTAATTTTATTCTTCTTCATCCACCACCGCTGCCTCAGCCATCATCGGCCTCTAGCCGTGAGCTCCGAGCGATCCGATGGGCGATTGCATCCATCGCAACCGACACCCACTGCATCCGACCATCATCAAGCACAGAATGACCAAAAAATGCACCCACTTCTTTCATGCATATTCGCAGACCCACCCCGGCAGTTCTACCGCTGGTGACTGCATATGCTGTCGCTATGTAGGTAAACACAGCGAACGAACGAACGAAACGAAAAATGAGCGAGCAAAAAGCACGTCAGTGCGCGCTGCTGTCACAAATTGTAATGACTCGCACACGATAGGAAATGCTTCTTTTATACACAAAGAAAATCTTGCGGTAGACCCGAAGGCCCGTGACATACCGCATTCTGATGTCCGTGTTAGGAATGCACGAGATTGGTTATATATGAAATTTTTACTGGCTTTGACAAGAATTGAAATTTTCAATAGCTTATCGTTGATAATCTCTAATTTCAATGAAATATGCAAAATGGTGGAGAGTTTCCGAGTCGATTGATATATAAATCTTAAAAATCCATCGAAGGATAAAAGCGCTAGTAACGTTCAAAATCTTCCCTTCCAGCGTAACGCTCTCGATTTCTAAAAAATCTAAATGACACCCAGTATAGTAAAGAAAGACGTAAGTCCTACGTCAAAAAATGTTTCTAGGGATAATTATTTGCAATTTCCGCGGGTTGCTCTCACGATTTTTAAAATCGGAAAAGTTATTCACGGACATCTCTACCCTGTTTTTGATTTGTGGCTTGAATCTCCAATAGAAAATCTAGGTTGAGAAGAGCACGTTCTGAAACCTCTATTTTCCAGTCGTTACGTTTAATAATCTTTTGCTCCTCAGCGACTTGATCGACAGTGGCAGTAGACATACGCACTCTGACGATAAGCCGCGAGTTGTGTTGCTCTCCATTTGTCGGAGTGGAGCTTGGCTAGCCCCTACGATCACGACAATGGATTAGATAACATCACTTTTTGCATCAATGCTGAATCGAATCAGTAACTCCTTTGCTATCGCCCTTCTCATGTTCTGAGAATCTTTTCAAAATAGACTCCGTTTTCTTCATACATTTTTCTTAATATAATTTTTTCCTCAATTCTTGTCTTGTTGTCTTCAGGGAGTGTATAGGGGATGGGGATGCACTAGCTAGCCATAACAGGACCAGCAAAACATCACAAGGACGCCCTTATTCGTACTGACTAATCAGGGAGTAGAAGGTCGAGAAGAGCCACCGCTGCCAACTAAAGCGTGAACCGGATACCTGGGACTCCCACAATATCCGCGGCAATAATAGCAAACGATGCCCTGTACGTATTTAATTTGCAATATATGAAGCTACGAAAATATAATACAAATGAGGTATCAAAAATATAATACAATTAACGCTCAAATTCCCAAGATCGCCTTTAGACTTATGTTTTAGTTTTCAAATAACTTTAATCCATAATTCATTTAGTTGACATTGAAGTCAATCGATGTGTATTTAAAAGTAACTTGAAGCTTAATCAAAAAATCATAGCAATTTTTATGAAATCTTTATTTCGTGAGTTGGTTTTATTTTTATATTTTAGTGTTCAAATTCGTATTACTTTGATTAGTGAAATATTTGTGGTTAGTATTCTTCTACAATTAATCCGATATCATAAAGAGCTAAAAGATACATAATACTCTTGGTATGATGGAAATTATGTCCAAGTATGAAAAACTATTGCAGCAAAATTCTTAAAAATCAATGAATTTGACAAAAAAGGAAGTATAAATATGGTTTTGAGCGAATACGGTCATTTGGGTCTTAGAGGGTTAAAGGAAATAATTGGAACTTTCTCACCAGATTCAAGCGTCCGTTGTATTTTTCTCCATCAACCAGCTGCGCAATTCAGCAGGATACGTCATCAACGACGATCACAGAAACGATTTTCCGGCGATTTTCAATGGATGGTAGTATAAGTTAAGAAGTTCGTCCGGACGCGAAACACTATTCTTATTTATCACTTAGAGCGAAAACAAAAACACAGGACGAAAAGCGGGCAAAAGAAAAAAACCGTCTTCTTCCGTTGTCACAACTTCTCACTTAAAATACTTTTTCACTAGGGGTTCGCTCTTCTGTACCTTTTTGAGTATAACTTCCAGTAAACCACAATTGCCGCGACGACATTCGGCCAAATCAAAGCCTATTTTAACTGGTATTAATACCGTTCACATTCGCACAACACGCAGGAACGCCTTTTTTTATATAAACTAAACTCAATTCGCGTCTTTTAAATCAAATTCATTAAAATTCGAAAAATTGAGACAGGAAAAACAAATTAAGCCAACCGCACCCGTCGATTGCTGCGATCCTTTCCATGAGCATGAGCATGATTGACATGTGTAAAAACTGATAACCCAAATTTAAGCACCACCGGCGCCGCCCGAGTCCGAATGCAGTTCAATTATTGAATAGGTAGGAAAAAGTTGATGTGATACTCGCTTTGATGGAGGAAGATACATCTGCATCTGACGAGTCATCTGCACTTCCACGAGAATTCACGGGGATATTGGACATATGGGGTAGGGAGTATAGCAGGGTCCGTTTTAGTAAACGGTATGACGGGTGTAACGTGTAGTTTGATCGAGCCTAAAAACACGCACTTAGCAGAACAACATATTTTTTGAATTCAGTTTGTCCTTGAGATATCCAATTCAAAACCGTTTTCGAAAAAAAAACACTGAACTTTGTGGTGTGCGCCATCTATGAGATAGACCTGGGGGTCGGTTTGGGAACACTCTCCCCTTTATAAGTTCAGTATTCAGTCCTATCACACTATCAGTATCTATTTTTTTTTATTTTTATACAATTTTCCCTCCTAATATTCTAACCACACATCCATTTTTCAAATATAATCTAATATTTAATTCAATATCCAAATACCAAGCCAAATCCAATGTTCAAATCTTATAGGGGAACTGTTCCATTTACCATCTCGCTGAATATATATTCATCTTATCACAAAACAGAGAAATGCAGCACCAATCTTGTCGCTTCTTTTTGCTGACATGCGTGCTCACTGCCGAAAAAATTCACAAAAATAAAAATAAACAAATCAAATTCCTTTTCATTGCTTTGTGTTTGGTGGGATGGAAATGGGAGCTATGAGATGAAGTGCCGAATCGTTCCCCTAGTCATGTTACCGTACCTATTACCAAAATCAAATGTTTAATTCAAAATCAATATCAAATATATTGAGCATTGCAATCCAAACCAATAGCCTTCGAACGGGAAAGCCAAAACAATATCGGTGGCTCTCCAAACCTACTCTTTATTGAATCTTTAAGCTTTAGACAATCAATTCTGCCCATAGTGGTGTCTTCGATACGGAAACAATCCGCCCTTCCTCTACAGAATGCTGCAACAATACGGTAGTCTTCTAAAGCACCTTTGAACAACACAAATAGGAAACCGACGAGAAAACAAATCATTTTTTCCGAAAACAAATCATGTTAAGTCGAAACTGATGAAAACAACAAATCCTTTGATCCAGAACCTTCGACATTACACGTCGAAACGGATGAGATTTATTCCGACGCTTCTCTAGAGTGCTTGTTTAAGTCTGAATCGATGAAAAAACAGCTTATTTCGGCGCTCTTCTACGACAGCGCCTTCAACGTTTTAAGCTGAAACCGATGAGAAACAAAACATTTTTCAATCCGGCGATCTTCCAGGGCGCCTTCGATATCACAAGCCGAAACCGACGAGCAAATCATTAAATCCGACCAACTTCTAGAGCGCCTTCGACATCACTAGTCGGAACCAAAGAAAAATGTCAAAATCACTCCTACAGGATACCTACTTACAAAAGAATAATTTCTGCCTGCCAACCTGGCAGGATCGCCAAATGTGTGGCCTGATTCTAGCGAGCGAGCTGTCCGTTGGTTCGGTCGATTATGTACTGTCTTATGAAACGTGCAACCTCGTTGGTTGGCCGGCGAGGAAAGAGCCAAAATCATGGCCTACTATTTACTAATCAATGTAGTGTTGGTCTATAATAAGTCCTTAAGGTGACTCGGGGAGGCACTACACACCGTGTTATTCTTCGTATCGTTTGTGTTGACTAATTCAATGGTAGTTCGGCTCGGTGTTTGCTAAGTTGATGGTCAACCATATCTGGATCTACGAATTAGATGTCTCTTATTTTCTGCATGCAATCGATGTGAGAGCAGTGGCAGTATTTAAATTTTGTCCTATCTAAAACCAACAAGCTGGCTCATTTTACATATTAGTATTTAAGATAAGGAAATTCGAACGAAGCGAGAACTGACGAAACATTCACGGGTGTCTCACATGAGAGAAATTAAAATGGGCACGTTTCACCTCATACGAGCCATAGAATACCTAAGTAATAATTGTTAGAACTTTAATATCTACAACGTGGTGACACTTGTCAGAGTAATCCATACTAATAGAGTGAAACGTGCTATCGTTCGAGTGATAGATCGTTTGTAAAGTTGTTTGGCGAATCGGTTTGGTAATAGATTGGAATAAATCATATCGGATTGATTCTTTGATTCGGTTATCGGGGACAAACCCCATTGTTCATTCAACAACTTTACAAATCAAGTACATTTAGTGGAATGCCTTTACATGTCATAAGACGAGTTTAGTACTATTCCATTTAATTCCACCACGTTGTGATTTTTACAGATACGTGTTTCGACCTCAACTGACTTCGATTCTAGTCAATCCAACAAACATTGGAAACCAATAGAGCATTTAATAAACCAAAAATAGCCTACTGCAGCTAAAAAACTAGTTTTTTTGGGTTTTGTTGGGAAGTACGAGACACTGAAGACGGCCTTACAGTTGAGGTACCGAAATACATATCTGTTAAGATTACAACGTGGTGGAATTAAATAGGTACTATTCTATTAGCTCGTTTTATGACTGGTGAATTTTACAAAGTTAATGTATACTCCCAGAGACAATGTCATAAGGTCATATGTAATTAGTTTAATGGCCTTTACAAGTTTAAAACAAACTTTATAGGTTATATTGCATTCTGTGTATTCAACGTTGCAGTGTTGTTTTTGTTGAAGGTACGAGATAGTTAATCAGCTCGAGTTTCGAGTTTTGTTAAAACGTAAGAGCCCAAAATCAAAGCTCTCTCAGTCTTTTTTTTTTTTATTAATTATTATTTATTTACTATTTACAAAATACATTGTTCGTTTAGTAGTGGTTTACTTGCCAACCTGGTAATGCTATTTATAACCTATGTCCAACGATTGTCCACAATTTAACAAATGTTTAAATTTGATCCGAATTCTTTACAAAATATTTTTCTGTTGTTCCATCGTTCTTCTCTTATTTCCTTTTTGAATTTAAATAATGATGGATCCGATGCTCTCAAGTTGAAAGAAATCACTTTCATGGTCAGCCACATTGCAGCTTTTTGTTTTTGCGATGTTTTACTTATCATGAACGGAAGGATATCCTCTAGGTCAACGGTATTTATATTGAATCGCGATCCCACTATAGAGCTACACCATTCCCAAATGATTCTTGCTTTTGGACATTCTTTTAATCTATGCTGATTTGTATCCAAAGAATTACATTTACGACATGTTTCTTGACTTCTGCGAATGTTGTACGTGGAAAGTTTACTGCCATTTGCAATTAGGGGAACGGTTCGCCACTTCATCCCATAGCTTCTATTTCCATCCCATCAAAAACAAAGCAATGGAAAGGAATTTGGTTTGTTTATTATTTTTGTGATTTTTTTCAGCAGTGAGCACGCATGTTGACAAAAAGAAGCGACGAATTTGGTGCCGTATTTCTTTGTTTAGCGATGAGATGGATATATGTACAGTGAGATGGGGATCGGAACAGTTCCCCTGTATCATTAACAAAACAAAACATTGTGGATCGTATGTCAGTAGTAAAAAATTGCATATTAATGTATTCCCCATATTATAGTCCAGCTAAAATCTACATTTTGTTCTACTCTAGGTGTACAGTTGTTCAAACTAACAAAATGGTAATACAAAAGTTTAGTACTATTGTAATCGAATCGCTCTTTGAGCTGTTTTCCCTCTTGTATCCACTCTCTCGCATTTTTGGTTATTCTCTGTGTGTTTTGCATTTCCAATAGATACTTTTCTTCTAATACACTGTCACCACCATCCTGATTATATAAAATATTTCTCAAAAATAACGCTTTTATTTTAGCTCCGGGGTCAATTAGATTTAGACCTCCTTTCGTGTAGTCTAGATACAATTGATTTCGTTCTACCTTAAATATAAATCCATTCCACAGAAATTGTCCACAGATTGATTTAATCTGTGCAACATGTTTGTTCAATGGTGGATAAATTTGGGCTAAATACCAAATTTTTGATAAAATAAAAGTGTTAAGAATCCAGCATTTCTGATATAAATTTAAATTTCTAACATACTGCTTTTGCAAAGAAAATTTCATCTTATTTATTACTGCGTTATAATTATTGTTAACCGTCATATACCAACTTTTGAAAAACGTTACTCTTAAAATTTTCAAACAATCAACTTCCATAAGCTTTTGAGGCCCTATTTTTGCTTGATTAATTCTCATGTACTCTGATTTAGAAAGATTAATCTGGATTTTAGCACCTATAGCAAATTCCTCAAAAATAGCTGGCAGCTTATCAAACTCCTCATCATTTCTAATAATAATGTTGAAATCATCTGCGTATACGATGACTTTAACAAATTTATCGTAAATCAAGAAACCAGTTATGCTGTCAGACAATTTTCTTATTAGCGGTTCGATGTATAGTGTAAAAAGAATCATACTTAGAGGACATCCTTGTCTGACTGATCTATTAATTTGTATTTCTTCTGTCAGAAATCCATTGATTTGTACTCTTGAAGTAGCCGTCTGATATACATTCCGTAAACATGTAATCAGCGGTTGAGGAAAACCAAATTTATCTAGTACTGTCCAAAGATAGTTATGATCAACTCTATCGAAAAAGGCTTTCAGGCTTTTTGAACAAGGCGTTCAGATCAATACTTACAAGACAACATTTGAAACGTTTGTTCTCACTAGCTTTAGTTATTACCCTACGTAAATCTTTTAGATTATCAATACAAGATTTATTTCTGATGCATGCTGATTGACCAATTGAAAGCAGTTTATTGAGATGGGGTGTAATTCTTTCGGCAATAATTTTCATGAAAAGTTTATAGTCGCAGTTCATCATGGTTATCGGTCGGTAATCATCTAGTGACCTACTTTTATTTCCTTGTTTAGGAATTAGAGTAATAATACCGTCTGCAAAACCGTTTGGTGGACAAAAGGATCCAGATAAATAATTATTAAAAACGTGTAGTAGATCATCCTTTACAATGTTAAAATTTTGTAAATTAAACTCATACGTTAATCGATCCGGTTCCGGTGATTTCTTTTTTTTTACAAAGCTTTAGACATTTTTCTAATTCATTCATTGTAATGGGGCACATTAAGTTTTCTCTATCATTATCGTCAAGCGAAATCAATATATTATTCAAAGGGTCACTGAAATCATTCGGGACTTCCACTGATTCTTCCGATTGAAATCGATTTGAAAAATAATTAAACACCTCTTTCTTTAGTTCATTAACTTCCGCAATAATAGTATTGTTTTTGTACAATTTGAAATGACTACCTTTCTCCAATCGTTTGATTTGTGCTGAAATTTGATAGATATTAATTCTCTCCCCTTGGATCAAGTTTATTTCAGACATAGTATTTCCGAAATGGTTCAGCCTATTCAGTTCAATCTCCATCAATCGTGATTTAATCATCCCTATGTTCATGAAAGAACTCTCCCCTTTGCTTTGCTTATCCATCCATTCATTCAACTTGCTGTAGAAGTGACTTTTTTCTGCAGCAATTCTACCATTTAACTCCCAATTTTTGGTCCTAAAAATTGCTTACATTTGCTCTTGAAGATATCATTCCACCATATGGACCTGTTAGTCACATATTGGCTTCTAAGTTTCCACTGATCATAATTCCTTTCAAAATCATGGGCTACTATCCCATCCCTAAGTATAGTACTATTTATTTTCCAATATCCTCTACCTTTTGTAGTAAAAGCATTCCGATCCGTTTTGATTTTCAACATTATTCCGCAGTGGTCTGAAAACGCCACTGGAGTAGTTTCAAAGTCTAGTACGCTCCTGATAATCCCGCTTGACACATAAAATCTATCGAGTCTGGACGCTGAAATTCCCCGATGAAATGTGAAGTTCTTTTTATTAAGAGCTATTGCTACATCTTTCCAATTTAATGATTCTATCAGATATTTTAATCCGGGACTATAATTTTTATTTCCCCCTACACAATCACTACCATCAACAATACAATTGAAATCGCCACCTACAACAGTCGCAGTTGTTCCTGCTTTGCCGATGTGTGAAGCAAGATCATTTACGAACAAATTCTCCCGTTCTTTTTTACGGCCAGAGCCAGAAAATGCATAAATATTAATAAAATTAATCCCATTAACTACTACACTACTAAAAATCCACACATATTTATTGGCAAAAATCCATAGATTTAACTTATGATGTATATCAGCGCACACATAACCATTCTCCACGCGAACTACTAATAAAATATATGTCCAAATAAACTTTATGTGTGGTCTCGAATTAACAATTATTTATTTTATGTGTGGTTTTATATCGACTATATTAGGGTGGAGCTATTGCAAAAATTTATAACGGCGACACATATATCTTATATAGATATTTTTGGCAGTGTACCGATGATATCCGTCCATCCAAGCCAAGCAACGGTTGATCCCCATCAAAAGTATTTCTAACCAAAATGGCAGTTCCGAAACCATGTTCACAAATGTTGATGTATGGAATGTACGATGGAACAAAAGAAAAATTGCTGTATGAGACCTCTTGCAAAAATATGATATTGAGATCACCGTTAAAAATAAAATCGCGTAACAAGTATTTCTTTACAATCGTTGTACTGCTATTGAGGTTGATACTGCCTATCTTTATAATATAATTCATCTTTAGCGCTAACTTAATATATTTCACAATCTGATTCTCAACCACTTCATTTTTCTAATTCTTCTCTCTTTTCCAAGTGTGGATCATCCATAGCGTCGGATGCCTCACTTACCTTACATCGTTTCTGTTGTTTTGTTCTGTTTCTCGTCACAACCCCTTTCCCCGCATCGCTACGATCGTTATCGGCTCGATGGTCCGACTCCGTTGTTGAGTGTTCCGATTCCGATTCTTTTGTTTGTTTCTCCTTCCCCACCGGCTTCCTCCCACGTTTTGTTTTTAAATTCCATTGCTCATGTACTCCCGTAGTGGTGACGCATGGTGTTTCACTCATCATCACTTGCTCCATCATGATTTCATCTTGGTGTTGGATTTTTCCCTCTTCCTGTGTAACCGCAATGGGTGTGCACGGTAGCTCACTGCTCGTTGTAGTTGTTTGTTCGTTTTGCTTATCGCTGCATCTCTTTGCGTTCTGCATAGCCTGTTGTTGCGAGAGTGTGATCAAGTGATTTGGTTCACACGGCTCTGGTTCCTTCTCCTGCCCTGTTGATTCCGATTGTACCCCGTTTGGCATAAAGTCATTTGGCATAATGCCGTTTGGCATAATGTCGTTTGGCATAAGGTCATTTGGCATAATTGTTGTTTGAGTTGTGTAATGGATAAGTAAAATTTGTTGAGCCATTCAGTTACGTGGTTTCCTTCATATGGGCAATACACGATAATTGGGAACAGAATTGTACGACGTGACAAGTTAAGAATAAAGAACCTGTCAAAACGGGACCATTTGAAATGTTGACGCATCTACCAGAAAGATAGATCAGTATTAAATTAAATTGACATTTTTGGCTTCTTTTGTCTTTCATGTAAGGGCAAGCAAGAAAACTTGCCCATTTTTCCCTTTTTTGAGCAAACGGTTTCTAAAAAAGGATCGCATTTCCCCTTGCATTGAACCGAGCGTACCAAACTCTTGAATTGAAAGAAAGAGTAATATTCTCTTTGGCTTCTGCTGGGCAAATGCCTCCTTTAAAAGAAGGGATAATTATTTCCGTTTCCTTAAGCCGAGCAAATGCCTGAGTTAAAGGAAGAAATCATATCGTCTTTTGCCGTCTGCCGGGCAAATGCACCTTTTGAAAGAAGGGAAATATCTTCCCGTGTCTTAAGCCAAGCAAATTCCTGAATTGAAAGAAGGAACCATTTCGACTCTATGACATTACTCATAACGCCATTACTCCAAAGACCACTACCACGAACGCCATTACCTAAATGTATGTCATCACCCATCACCCCGAGTGAGTCACTACCCGAATGAGCTAGTACCCCCAGTAGTCCTGATTTCAAGTTAATAGTTTATTTCAGTGAAAAAAATTTAATCAATAGAAATTTATTTATAATTCATGTGCATGATTATTACTTGTTTTACGACTTATTCAATAGCAGGCGACTCCAGTTGAGTAAATTACACAATTTTTGCGATAATTTTTATCGTGGATCCTTACTTATTTTTCGATCCTTTTATAAGGTTCACCGTGTTGGACTCGCGAATCGTTTCATCGAACTCGAGCTGTTTGAACCATTATCCTCTGTTTGTCTTATATTGGACAAATGCGTTCATTAAAAGAAGGCATTATCATCTCCGTTCGCCTTAAACCGGGCAAATGCGTTCATTTGAAAAAGGCATTACCTCCTCTGTCTGCCTTATATTGAACAAATGCATTCATCTAAAGAAGGCATTATCTCCTATGTTTGCCTTATACTGGGTAAATGCGTTCATTTCAAGAAGGCATTACCTCCTGTGATTGCCATAAACCCTTACCTTTCATTTAAAGAAGGTATTTTTTCCACTGTACACCTATGTTAATAGAAAGAAGGTGTTATTTCTTCACTTACACCATTTCGTAGAATAGAACTTTTCCAGATAATAATGGCGTAGAATGATAATTTAAGTCAAACATGTTTATTAGACATAAGCTTTATTGCGTTTATCTGAGTAACTCTAAGTAGTATATACTTTTATTCTAAACAAATTATTTTCAAAGATTGTCATTTTACGATTCATCGGCATCTGTGGGTGTTAAAAGAGGTAAAAAGATTTTAAGTGAAATAGACAGATAATAAAAAGTCTAAATAAAGTACCTTCAAGCAGTGATTTGATAAAATCTGAACTTTGAGTCGGAAAAATCAATTTAGAACATCTCTTTCATAATGTTAAAGTGACAATCACTATAAATAATTGAACATATTATGCATAAGTTTCGAAATTGATGATTATACAACTATTATGCCAAATGACCATTATGCCAAACGGCCATTATGCCAAACGGCCTTATGCCAAACGACATTATGCCAAACGACCTTTATGCCAAACGGCCTTATGCCAAACGGCCTTATGCCAAACGACTTTATGCCAAATGACCTACCACCGTTGATTCCATCGTCTGGTAACTTTTTGTTAGTGGCAAAGACGTGAACTGTAGCTGATCGTGTTGTAGCTCTCCGCCAGCACCACCATTAGTATTGGTTGGCTCCCGCTTCTTAATCCACCTTCCTCCTCCATTGACTGCGTCACTATAGCTCGATGGCCCGGATGTCTGTAGTCGTGCGTTCACAGTTTTTCGTTGTGGACATTCCGCCTTCATGTGGTCAGCGCTACCACACTGGTAACATTTATTCACCAATCCCTCGTAAAAAACCCGAGCCCGCAGATTTCTGATGATCATCGTACCAGGGATTTCGACGTCGTCTTTTAGCTCCACGTATACTCCTCTCACCGATGTCCAGATAGGAAAGCCCGTCTCCTCCGCGTATTTCTCCCTCACCAACCGAATGACCTTTCCGTATTTCGATATGACCTTTTGAATTTCCATGTCGTCAACCTCCGGAGGGAGATTAAATAAACGGATGTATCGCATTATGGCGTTAGCCATCGACAGTTTGATATTAGCACACTGATACTTATTATAACGGAACTCCATGGTGCTGGGCAACCTCAAAATTGTTCGTTGCGCGTCCTCTTCCTTCTTGAATTTGATAATCACCGACATTTCATTTTTCTCCTTATACATCGACAGCAAGCTGTCACCCTTCAAAGCCATTTTATCCTTCATAAATGAAAAAATGTCCGCATCGGTTGGCTCCGGATCTCCTCGATCAAACCGTAATCTCACTGAGTTCGTTCTTAGTTCCATGTCCGCCATTTTTCAATCGTCTTTCCTTTTTTACTAAACCCAGTCAAACACTATAACGTTGTAACAATCGACGCTTTTGCTCTCACTATTTGAACACGTCCACTCACGGCGAAGTTTGATCACGAACTGTTTAATAAGAATAGTCCTATTTTTAAACTGATGTAATAATATGGATACAGTGCATTTGCAATCGAATTGCTGCAGAAAAAGAAGGCTTGTTGGAAAACCGAACGCGTTTTTCAAATTATCAGATGTCTTGGTGAAACAACAAACGTCGTAAGACCACTGTAAAAACCTCACACTTGCAGATAAATCTGGCCATCTCCAGTTTTTGTTCTTCCGATTTTCATGAATTTCACGCGTCAAGAAATTGTTTCACACTTTATTATGCAAATGTAGCCCATTCCGTTAGAATTATGGCGTCCCCCGCTCGGGGAACGTCCAAAGCGACGAAAGCGACAATTCATTCGTTATTGCATTTCATTCTACCTACCCGGCAAGAAAAGAAGTTGACTTAAATCATGCTAATCTGGATTAGGCGACAACGCTCGAAAATATAGCCGCACTCCTTTTTCCGGGAAGTGTTATAAAATTAGTTTGGAAAAGCACCTTCACCGTTCGTTTGAACTATGTTTTTATTCTGCTTCCGCTTCGCCATATGGTTTCCGGGCATTTTCCACGTTTTCTCCCACTGACACGGTGCTGGCTGGCAGACGGTGGTGGTTTCAGTGCAACGAAACGAACAGAGAATAAATCAAACCGAATTCCGCTTTTTCCTCGGAAGCACGTGGGAAAAGATTGCCAGCCAGAGCGAGCGAGCGATGAATGTAAGCAGTAAAAAATGTGGTGCAAAAGCTCTTTATAAATTTATAAGTGTCATATTACCTCCAGCCTGGTACAGACAGGGCGCAGCGACAACGCCGCACGGTATGGATGGAATGGTTGAAATTCTCCGTTCGGCCTGTCGAGCTCTAATGCTGCTCTGTCCAGTTCCAGTTCCAGTTTCAGTTCAACATGGAAGCGGAGAGACAAGTAGAAGTGGTGAATTTCTAGCTGCGTTGTGCCATAATGGAAAAGTGGTATACGAATGCCCATAGTAGTTATGTGCAGGCTTGAACACTGATTTTAAAGCGTGCGAGATATAGCCGAGTGCTACTGGAGAGCCTACCTTAAGGCGAGCACTCAACCTGAATTGGGGATTTATAGCATAGTTTTCATTTTATGGCTTTTTGGGTCACTTTTAAAACAGAATCAAATTGATAGATTATAATTGATTTTAGATTTCTGTTTTTATTATAATTATCATGAATGACCAGTGTTTGTATTCAGTGTATTACGATATCAGAAAAAAGCGGCTAATCGTTTTTTGCCTTTCTCGTACAACTAAGTTGTACCGAAAGGCTATCATTTCACTCCGAAAACGAACTTTTTATAGAAGCCTCTGAGACCCATAGTATTATATACCAATCGACTCAGCTCGACGAGCTGAGCACATGTCTGTCTGTCCGTGTGTATGTATGTGTGTATGTGTGTGTGTATGTGTGTGTGTATGTGTGTGCACAAAAGCTATAAAAAACATTAGACAACTTTTCGAATAGTAATCCTCAACCGATTTTCTCGCAACAAATTTCATTCGACAGGGGACAAAGCCTTGTTGATCACTATTGAATTTTATAACGATCGGTCATTGCGTTAAAAAGTTATGAAGAAAATGGTACATCGGACCATAACAACCCCATATAAGGTTGGTGTCTTAACTAAATGCGAGAAAGGCACAACCAACGCTAGGTGGATTAATCTGGGTTTTTTCGTCACAAAATACATACATACATACATACGTCACAAATACATGTTTGAACGCCTTGAATGGTTTCAACACTTAAGCACTGGTACTGTACTATTTTGTACAACACTAGCCAAAAAACACTACCGGCGATTCATAATAACGAGCCTTTATGAGCGGACAATGACCCCTCAGTCAAAAATTATCGCTTTTTTCTATTCTTCATGAAAGTGCCATAAATTTTCTCTGTTTTTGATTTTTGTGATTTTTATGTAAGAAAAAATATTTATCTCGTGAAAAATTTTACAATAATTTATGGTTAGTTTTGAGTCATTCGTGGAAGATCTATACAGCCCATGATCGCATATTTGTAACACTAGCATTTTTGTTCATTTTGATAGAAGCTTGTGAATTGTTCAGAAAGCTCAATTCATTGCACCTAATCCCACAATAGTAAAATAGACTTTACTATCTTGATTATCTATGGTAAACTGGAAATGATTGAATTTGTGGGGAGGATTGACAAACGATTTACAAAAATCACCAAAATGCAAATCTTACTAATATGCGATCATGGGCAGTATATCTTTTGATAAAAAATGTTTTTTTTTTATATAAAAACTTTGTTGTACGAGAAAGGCAAAAAGATCAGAAGGGTTGTGTACAAGACGCGACCACAAAGTGGACGTAGAGGGTAACTGACATTATTCCGATCCCAAGCAGCACACTTGTCATGAACGAGTTGCTGTCACTTACGACCAAATCAAGTCATATATGAGTTGTTGCAACCAAATTGAGGATTCATCTTTCTGCCATCGCCACGCGATAGTGTTTTGAACTTTGCAGAACTTTTTAATCGGATCAGCTTTATTTTGTATAGAATAATAGAAAAGAATGGGTTTATTCTCATTAATGTGAATTTCCAATCACAAAAACGCCCTACGCAATGCAGCAAAACGTCGAGGGAAACGAAAGGAATTGACAGTTAATTAATATATTTTTTGTCAAATTTTTCCGTTTCCGCTAAATTACGTTTAGAGCTTGACAGCGACAAACCCTAAATCAGAATCTTGAGAGGAAATTTTACTTGGCCATCCATACGGAAGCTTGGAAGTACTTATTAAAGGAGTTACATTCACCTATTTTTTGATCAAGTACTGAAATGTCAAAAAATGGGTATACGAATAATGGGTAAACAGTACTCGGAAATGTTTATTGAAACGCGGCGATTTTTCCTTGCTGTTAAGATTAATGTAAATATAAAAAAATAAAATGCAAATTAAGTCATCAACAGAATATTTTCGAATCTAGGAAATGTGCCAGTTACTTCGAAATGGAATTGGTAAATGCATTTTTTTATTCTTTGGGGCAGAATTTCCATGTGCACTGATTTTTGTATTTGGCGCTGTGGTGTTGGATTCGCCGAAAGAAAATTAAATGATTGGATCCGTATTTAACCTGCTACAGTTCAATCGGAATTGAGTGAAGTCGGTAGTTCCGGATGTTGCATGTTACCGGAAGCGGCTGCGGCATGAAGTAACAAACAATGGTCGTAAAGAGCATTTTGCTGCAGAGAAAAGCCTCCCAATAAATGTTTATAAAGTAGCAGTCGAATGTAAAATGCATTACTAAATAAATGACCTTGTTTTATTGTTTTAAATTGTGTGCTCGATTGATCTGTTTGAGGAAATCGTTTAAATCTATGAAAATTCCTGTAAAAGAAATTCGAAGTGATGGATGATTTTTACGCATTTATTGTTTTGTAACGACGGGTTTAAAATACCCATTTTGGTGAAGCTTTATTAGATACCCATTAATGAGTACTTGCAGACTACCGTGTTGAGTCTAAATCAGTGGTCCCCAGCACGCCTACTTTCAAGGGCCGTACAGAATTTTTGAGCTGCTGAAGCGGGCCGCAGTATATTTGCAAGATTTGTTTTTCAGTTCATATTGCATATTACAGAATATTGTATATTTGGACAAAATATTTTAAACCTGTGATTTTTTTTTCAAATCAAATATGTACTTGTAAGGACATTTCATTCTACAGATTTAATCGCCATAGCTGACTTTTGGTACATAGTACCGTTTTTCGGGGTTCTGAGAAAAATTCTATTGGAATTCTGAGCAGCATCTGCTCGAGATTCTAAGAAAAAATCGTTCACGATTCTAAAAATTCCTTATGAGATTCTGAAAAAAATTCGTTCGGGAATCTGAACAGAATTCGACCAGAATTTAAAACAGAATCCGTTTGGAGTTTTAAAAAGAATCCATTCCCGAGTCTGAACAGAATTCTGGTCGATATTCGGGACAGAAATCTTTCGGAATTTGTTTGAAATTTCGAATAGAGCCCGTTTAGCATTCTGTTTGAGATTCTGAACAGAATCCGATTGAAGGCTCTGAACAGAATTTGCTTGCGATTCTGAAAATAATTCGAATGGTAATCTGAGCAGTATCCATTGTTGTTAGTTAACGTGTTTTCTGGAGACAATAATCCACAAAATTTCAGCTCAATTTCCCCAAAACCAAACTTATTTAAAAAAAAATAAAAGCATTCTTTTTACGGAACAGTGTATGGCAACATTGTTTTTACCGGTAGTTCAACCTTGACTTCCTTTGAATTCGCGATTAAATACAAATTTTCTATTATCATAACCCGGGGTGATGACACCGAAGTATATTTGCTGTCGGCCTACATATCATCCATGTATGAAGTTATGCATTTTATGAATCAAATGAATCATAATGATAATAACTATTCACGAAGTAGAAATCGTGCTTCAACAACATATTGATGTGAAGTTGGCAGGTTCCCGACTCAACAAACATTGAAGGTCAGTAATGCGCTTCTATGACCAAAAATAGTCATTTTCAGCTGAAAATCTAGCTTATTCAGCTAAAATTGTTTGTTGGGGAGTACACCGAGATATTGGGAATGATAAAATGCTTTTGCTGTCATATAAAGCTTATCAATGGGCCACATTTAGTGTATTCTCGGAAAACCTTCGCGGGCCGCAGGAAAAGACTTGGAGGGCCGCATGCGGCCCGCGGGCCGCACTTTGGGGATCACTGGTCTAAATTGAATCATTCTTCTGATTCCAACTCAGTGTTTTCTGCTGCACTCAATACACATCGGTTCATTCTTATCTGTCGATTTCAATAGGTATGAATCGTTTATTGGTTCGCTGTTGGGTTGAGTAGCATTAATTTAGCAATCTTGTGTTCGCTGATGGATTGGGATCTTAAATCGTTGTGGTTCGTGAGAATGAATGAGTTTTCTCATAGCTGACAAAACCAAAGCACTGCGAGCATTTCAAAGACGGGTGCTTAGGACCATCATTAGGAGCAAAGAATGAACCATGAACTCGCTTAGCTCTACGGCGAACACAGTATCCAGAAAGTAGCTAAAGCCGGCAGGGTACAATGGGCAGGGCATGTTGCAAGAATGCAGGACAGCAATCGTGTGAAGATGGTGAATGATTCCGATCCGGCATGTACAACAAGGCGTGGAGATTGTGTAGAACTTAAGGTAAAATTAAAAAAAAAAAAACACACAAATAAAGACATAAAAAAACAAGGCGTGGAGCGCAGCAAGCGAGGTGCGCTGAGCAGGTACAAAACGACTTGGCGAGCGTAGTGCTCAATCGAAGATGGAGAGATGTGGCCTCAAACCGTGTATTGTGCCGTCAAATTTTTGATTCAGTGTGATCTGTTTAGATCTAAGCTAAATAAATTAAATGAACCAATCAATCTTTCAACCAATTTAAATACTTTTATTTATTGTTACAAACATTAAGGATCTGGCTTTCTCAGTCTATGGGTTGATCAAAATGGCTATACAGTCCCATCCCGATTTTGGCAACACCCGTTTTTGTCTACCCCCGATTTTGGCAACACCCGTTTTTGGCAACATTTTCTTCCCGATTTTGGCAACAACCTCGAAAATATTTTTTTTATTATTTTTTAGAGCTAAAACCTTTTTATGAATATGTAATAGGATAAACAAACCCAAAAGTGAATGTCATTAAGGTTTATATGCGTATTATGGGCTCTGTGCGAATAGTGGGCACTTTAACTGAAATAATGAACCACCGAAATAATGAATTACCGCTCATTGCAAACAATTTCTATTGATACTTATCTACTCTTTTTATTCACGTTTTTCATGTCCCTATTCATACTACCCTAATCTAACCAGCCCACCGTAGAATGTCGTATTTTTTGGTATTCTCACTGATTTTGTCGTCGACAAGCTGACTCACATCGTTGTACATAGTACAACACCTATTAAGCGAAGCCCACTGTTTACATCACAATACAACCGATACTGCATGAGTGATCCAGGAGCAAGCAAGCCCAAGTTGGTTTAATTGCTAGTGATTAGCACATTCGATTTTCTAAATGCGCTGTATAGCCATCAAGTCGTTTTGCTCCTTATGCGCCTCTTTTCTGATACCAGCCGAGAAACTGTCATTTTATCATTTTATCCGTCTTTCTGCTGCATTCCCGTATAGATGATAAGCAACAATTCGATTTCAAAGAGTCTTATTGTTTAAAATTGACGCGAATTTGTCTAGCGATTAATATCACTGTTGGCTTTTCCAGTTTCCTGATGTGTCAATTGCATAACGAGTCTTCTGATTCCAGCATGTTTGCCAACAGTTCAACAGTAATGGTAAGAGTTTGGTCACATGTAACCGAGCAGGCATTGAAAAAAATCAGATCATGAGAAAAAATCGGGTTAATCTAAGCCATCTTGTGCTTTGTGCGGGGCAAGTTAAGAGGTTCCTAAGATCTCTGAAATTGGACGTTCGATGATTCACCTTTTAACGCTCACCAATGGAAACCTATTGAGTGAAGCGAATCACTTGGTAACACAACAATGAGCGTCGTTACGGTGCGCTGATAGAAGAAGCTATTCAAGCATTCTAAAAATGAAGACCTCTATGAGTCTGGAACTCTAGCACACATAATTGGAGGCGTTGATAATTTGTTTGTACTAGAGCAAGCGGGGTACGAATGCAAAAATCGTAGCTTACATGGGTACCTCACCACGGTTTGGCTTGTTAGACGGTTTGTTTATCACAGCAACGATCGCTTCTACTCGTTGTTTGGCATCCATCTGAGCGAGGCAGTTCAATCATTGGCTATGGATGCTACGATTGGAATTGATCAATGTTCACAATGCTCACTCACACTTCCAATGCCTGCTCTCGAGTGTTCTGTTTCTGATGGCGAAATTCCCTGTGAAGTTCCCATGAGATCACTGGTGTAATTGTAGCTGCTTCGATAGGCGAGTGATGCCTCACATGTGGTTTTATTTATAAGGCCGGAGTGGCCTCTGCGGTACATAACAGTCGTCTCCGTCCACTGCTGTACGTTACCAGTCACGCAGTCTATGGAGGGTCCGTAAATTGTCTTCCACCTGATCGATCCACCTTGATCGCTGCACACTTCGCCTTCTTGAGGCCGTCGGATTAATGTAGAGAACCATTTTTACTTCAAGTGCGCGTTGGTCCTTCACAAGCATTGTCCGAATCTCGGAGGGCTACCGCCACCGGTTTAATGAGGGAGTCTGTTTGGTACTGCGGCGAACTCTAGTCGACCGGAGTGTTTTTTGGAGTCCAAAGTACGTACGCTTTCCTGCCACGTTGAGTCTCCGAATTTGTCTGCTGGTATCGTTATCGGAGGTCAAATAAGCCCAAGTACACGGATTCTTCAACCACCTTGATTTTGTCGCCATTGATTCAAACTCGTGGTGAATGGCCGTTGTCTCTCTTGAGCCTACTTCGTCTTCAACGTGTTAATGACTATTCCGATCTGCTTTGCTTCCCTCTTCAGTCTGATGTAGGATTCTTCCATCTTTTCAAAGTTATAATAATGAAAGTAGTGCATGGAGAACTGGAGTGTGATGACCTGCAGCGAGCAGCAGTTTGTCCGTAGGTTGACTGCTGTCGAGTGTCAGAGGTGGCATGCCGCAAATGGTCTTCCAGTTTCCAATTGGCCACACTGTCACTCCTAGTTCGAGGTGCACATTGTGCTCATGGATCAATCATTGCCGCCTGACATATTCCTGGGTTGAGTGCTAGGAGACCGACTAGTGCAAAGTAGCAACCCTATAACCAGAGACCGGCGGAGTGAAAAACTGTCGAAATGGCAACGTATGAAAATGCATGAAATCGTGAAAATGATACTGGCAGCACTTGAACTTTTTGCTTGCTTCTTATGGATGCAAAAAGTAAACAAGTCGAAATGGAACCGCTTTCGACGGTTCGATTGGAAACAAGATGGCGTCTTCGCCGATCTCTTATTCTAGTATTTCTAGTGCAAAGGGATTTGGTTTTAGTGAGTCGAGTGTAGTTAACCCATACTCACACTACATTGGATACGCTTGACTAATGTGCTGAATGCAGATTTCCGTTACCATTTTCTAAAACAATGGAATGTCTTATGCCTTGCGTTCATTTTTTCCATAATATCAGCGAAAACTGTGCACAAAACTTAATTCTTAATCACACCGACCACAAGAAAGTTTGCCTCCATCAAAATCCATTGTATAAGAATTCGAAATTTGTAGCACATTTAGTCATCTTGTATCCGTTGGATCGCTATTTGATTTACATAGTGAATTATGTTTAAAAAAGCATTTTTGGTGGACTAAAATTTATATGAGATGTCAGATTGAAGTCAGCACTTCAATGGACTACAATAGAAACGTTATTTTTATCACCACAAATTTTTGTAAGGACGTGGCCGACGCTATAGTTAATTCCAAATATTATTTATTATTAAATTTGTATTATGAAATTGAATATTTATGTACATTATCGTTTTATTACCGTTCTTCGGTTTGTTTCAATTTTGTTTGAACTACAATCTCCGAGTTATGAATAATATCGCAAAAATTTCAAATATGATGCACGCGCATCACTTAAATACACTCCACATACTTTGTAGTACATATTCTAAGTATTTAGCTTCAATCAAGCAAACAAAAAAAAATTGAAATTTTGTATGAAATTTTTTTCCCGTTTTTGGCAACATCCCCATTTTGGCAACATTAAAATCCGGTCGTGTTGCCAAAATCGGGAAGGGACTGTATTTTGAATTGCCCAACGTTTCGGCAGGATGTATTCTGCCTTTTGCCTGCCAAAGGAGAATTATACAAGAAGCCCAAAAACATGAAACAGACATATATTTTAAAACGAAAAACGGTTGACTGATACAAGGATGTTAACGATCATTCGGTAATTTGCGTTCAATCATTTAGTAGTTTGTCAATAACACATTCCAGAGACTGAATTTCAAAATATATTGTATGGTGGACTTCTAGTGCGAAGGTTTTTTTACAACTTTGCCTAATGATTCGTTATTAGAATTCAACTAATAACGGAGTTAGAGCGCTAGTTGCAGTAACTCAAACTAAATGATTGGAATTTTGTTATCATTTAGTCTAAGTTACTGAAACTATAGCTATAACTCCGTTACTAGTGGAATTCAAACAACGAACCATTAGGCAGAGTTGTAGAAAAACCTTCGCACTAGAAGTCCACCATACAACATATTTTGAAATTCAGCTTCTGGAATGTGTTATTGACAAACTACTAAATGATCGAACGCAAATTACTGAATGATCGTTAACATCTTTGAATCCCTTGAAAAAGGCAGAATACATCCTGCCGAAATGTCCGGCAATTCAAAATATAGCCGTTTTGATCAACCCATAGACTGAGAAAGCCAGATCCTTAATGCAACAATTTTTCCAGTCGTTAATTAATAACAATTGTTACAAACTGTATTTCAAGTGATGCAAAACGAAGCTCCGATAGTTTACGAACAATATGCCAAGTGGTTGTAAAACGAAATTCTGACACTTGCGCAGGCAGGCTGATTTGGTTGAATAGACTTCGTTATGTTGGACCAATAATAATGGAATTTGGATGGGCATGGGCAAACATTAGCAATAGTAGAAAACAATGATTGTAATTCTCACGAGCAGATGATGCTGGAAAGAAAAAAAAGGCGTGATGAGAGATAAATATTTAACCCTCACTGTCAGTGCCGCGAAAAGTTGAAATTCGTGCCTAGCCTTTTTTTTTGTTCTGAGCACCGACAGTTTTCGCAAAAAATTAAAGAGACGTAAAAATGATAAAATGAAAATAGAATTTCATGAAATAGGCACGATCTTCGTTTATATTCCATGCTTGTAGCGAGTAGTAGACTTGAGAAAAGATTTTCTTTCGACCCGAAGCGAAAGGTACGAACCATGGTTGAAACCAGAGTCTATTATATATAGAGTTGCGCAAAGAGTGAAGCCAAATCTACCTATTGAACTGTCAAACCGTCTACCTATCGAGCAAAGTAAACAAATGCTTGTTGGTGAGGCGGAAGTATTGTTATCGCCTAATGATTTTTATGGCGAATTAAAACGCATGAATTGAAATATGTATTAGATTTGATCTAGAAACAGCTTCAAAAAACATCAATACATTCCCCAATAAAATAGCAACAAGAAACTCACGTGATTGCACTCTGTGGGTGACTAGGTTATCGAATTAAAAAGCTTCAGAAGTGAACGCTCCCGTGAAGTCACTTGAAGGGTTGAACAAAAGTGAAAGTTGGCAACAGAATAACAAGAGCATCATTCAGAATAAGTGTAAGAAGATCCTCTTTGCGTAACTCTATATAATAGACTCTGGTTGAAACCTGTTTTCTTAGGCACAATTTAGCGTTTGGATGTTTGAAATGAGAAGCGAGTATTCACAAATAAGACGTGAGAAGTGAAATGTTGGAAGTTAGAAGAGAAAGGTCAAAAGTGAGAAGTGAGAAGTATGAAATGACATATTTGAAGAAAGTAGTGACTGGTGAGAAATCAGTATTGATAAGTGAGTATTGATAACAGAGAAGTAAGTCGTGAGAAGGGCGATGTGGGTGGTGAGAAGAATGAGGTAAAAAGTGTGTATACTGTATATAATAGCCCTGTTTGTCTGTCCGGTTACTAGCCAACCAGACGCAGCAACTCTTTCATCTTTCGGCAGTTGATAATGGACCTGTCGTTTTGGGCTGTTGGCTTCTTCGTTATGACGTGTTGCCTTTTCACCTCCTTATTCCTCACTTCTTAACTCTCCTCAATTCTCACTTTTTTTCAAAACAGTTTCTCAAGCTAAATTCGTTAAATTGAAAAGATGTCACGAAATTGCAACGAACATTATATTGTCAGACGCATGATACCATATTTGTGGAAAAGAAAATTAATCATAACGATTTCCACTTACATTTTTCATTAGATATCCGTAGTTACTGATTTAAACTATTTTGGTACTCTTCTAATTACAAGTCCCTAAGATTAGTGTCAAGAAATCATTCAACACACATCGATTACACGTTTTCAAAGAAGTGATTATCAGAAGATATCGAAATAATTGGGGGAATTAAATGGAGTTACTTAACTCGTCTTAGATGGTATTTTTTGAGGTTTTTCGACATTTTCAGGTCATTGAAATTATTTTTGAACCATCAACTTTAGAGGCGAACCAGATTAAGGCTGAAAGCCTCTCAAATACAGAAAAAAAATTCAACCACGTCCCCATCAAGCACTACCTCACATCACCACCACTAGATCTTCTTCTATCTCTACCTGTAACCATGTACAGGTAAACTTCGATATAACGTACATATCGATTTCAAGTTTGTACGTTATATCGAATTGTACGTTATATCGAAGCATGAGTAATCATCCTTATTTTACACTACATAAATATTGTACTATCATGTATGCTCAGCTAGCAGTGTGAAACAGCTTTTCTTGTGAACAACTCCTACAAACTTGTTCGTTGCTAAGAAAAATGACCCGAAGAATTGTATTCGTCGTTTTATTTCTATATAAAGTACAGGAAATAAGAGGCTAAGAGGCACTGGAAACACAAGGCTTGCTCTTCGTTGCACCTTTTTTTATTTATTGAGTATCTTTAGTGGATTTAAACTAGGGCACGATGGGGCACGTGACTCGCCAAATTGAATATTTTCAAAAATATTTAATTATATACGCCAACATTATTCTAAAAAAAAGCTGATATCCCGGTATTTTTTATCAATTTAATTCGAAATTTCCGATGGAGTTTCTAGAGAAGTTCTTGAATAAAAGTCTGGAGAATTTTATGATTTTTTCATCGGAAATTCCTTTGATAATTTTTTCAGAGATTCCTTTAGGAATTCTTTTCTTCAATTAAATCATACAAAATACCTGAATTTTGATATTTTATTGGATGTATTCTTCTAGAAATTTAAATACTTCCTTGAAGGAATTTTCAACAAAATGTTTGAAGGAATTTTTGATGGAATTTTCAACGAAAAAGTCAAAGATTTCCTAAAGGGATATGCCAAGAAATTTCAAACGGCATTTCCATACTATTTCCCAAAGGAATGCCTAAAAATCAAAAGAATTCTCCGAAGCATTTTCCGCTGGTATTACCGAAAAACAAATTTACTAAGAAATGTTTAAAGAAATTTTGGAAACTGAAAAATGCAAGTTGCAAAGTAATTTCCTGCAGAAAGATCTGAAATATTTGCTGGAGAAAGTTCTAAGCGAATTTCTGGAGGACTTTTAGAAAATCCAGTTTTTTTTTATTTTTATTAACGTTTTTTTTTTAATTTAGAAATTAAGTTCGACGCTAACAGGGAATTTTCAAAACCTTAATAATTTCCCTAAGGAATTTGTAAAGGAATTCCAGAACGAAACTCCAAAGGAAGTTTTGAAGGAATATCCGAAAGAATTACCAAAATAATTTCCGTAGATCTTTCTAAAGGAGTTTCGGAAGGTTTCGGTGGTATCGCCGGGTGGCTTGGAGTTCTTCCTCGCTTCTTGCTTCGTTACAACTCGTCCAATAAGAAAGGCGATCGACTAAAACAAACAATGCTGGATTGGGCCGACTACGGAACCAGGGAATTACGGCGGTTCTTGCTGGGGTTTTTAACGTAAATACCGTGGAGTTGTCCTCAACGCCTTCTCTTGTCCCAAGTACTTTCTCTCTACTCTTCAACTTCCAACTTTGGTAACTTTGTAACATCCGTTCGCTTCAAAATACTTTGGAATAGTGACCGCATCCCAGGATCATGACCTCCTTTTTCAAGTTAGTGACCTCGTCTCATAGTATCGACCCAATCACGCCACCCCTCAATGCCTACTTAACGAAGGTACTTCTGACCTTTTAGTGTTGTGTTGGAGGAATATGGTGAGTGGTTGGATGCGGTCTTATAGGGTGTTGGAGGCTAATCATGCCCTGCTCTACTGCAGTTGCTAAAGTACTGGAAACCCTACGAGACGAGTTTTACCTGAAATTCACAAACAATTAACGCATTAGACTACATTTTCAAGAATTTCTCGGAAACACTCATCACTTTTATTCTAGAATTTTTTGAGAAATTCCTGGAATGATTTCTAAAAGTGTTGCTCAAAAAGTTTCCGAAGGGGATCCGGAGGTTTTAGGATTTTCTTGAAAGAAATTAAAGAAAGAATACGATGTGAAAGTATTGACCTAATGTCTAAGGGAAGTTCCGAAAGAATTTCTGGAAGAATTTTCGAAGGAATTACTGGATTAATTTTGGGATGATGTTTTGAAGAAATCCCTCCGTAAATTGCCGGAGTTCCTAAAGAAATTTCCGAAGGAATTCCTGTAGAAATCTAGGAAGTCCTTCGCAAATTTTATTTCGAGTTCCTTCCTAAATACCTTTAGGAATTGCTTGAAAATATATTCAGGAAACTCCTTCGGAGATTATTTTAAGAATTCCTTCAAAAATACCATTGGACATTCTTTAAAATATTCTTCCAGAAATTACTTTACGAATTCGTTTAGAAAATTTATTCAGTTTCTTTTAATCCCTTCATGAATTAAATCAGATATTTTTTAAGAATTAATTCGGAGATTCTTTTTGGAACTTTTTTAGAATTCTCTAAAGGAATTCCTCTACTAAATTCACCAGAAATTATATTGGGTGCTTCTCCAGGAATTTCCTCTAGACATTAGCTGACTTAGACCTGAAAACAACCCGTCATCAATTCTGACTTTGACATATATCAACTAGACATGCCTAAAACCTCATTAACTCAATATCATCCAATACCTCGGGAGAATTCTGAGGATAGTACAAAGTGGGGAAAACAGTAATTTTTGCCTCTAGCTGATAAAATTAGACTCCATACAATAATGTCATCCCTACATGAATGATCATAACGATTTAGTAAATTATTTTGTAATAACTACCAAAATTAAAATTATTTTTCAAACTGTACGTTATAACGGGAAAAAATGTACGCTATATCGAGTGACGTTATATCGAGTGTACGTTATATCGGGGGTACGTTATATTGAAGATTACCTGTACTTTGTCTTGGTAGAGTTAAATGTTAAGACTATCCTCGCCGTTTCCCTCTTCAGTGGGACAAAAGCCTTCACTACTGTTCTGCGATCGAACTCAATGAGGTCAATTTCGCCGCAAAGCCCATGAGCATATGCGACCGTGTGATGATAGTGCCGTTCCTTTGCACGCCAGATATCCTCCTGTGCAATGTTGAACAATAAATTCGAAAGTGCATCACCCTGCTTCAATCCACTAAGGTCACAAACGAGGTTGACACTTCATCTGCAATCCCAATACTTGATTTCGAGCCAACAATCGCTGCACATATCAGTCTAATCAGTTTCGTCGGCAAACCATGTTCAGACAGTATCTGCCACAGCTCATTTCTTTTCACTGAATCTTACGATGTTTTGAAATCAATGAAACGATGGTGAGTCTGCAGGTTGTACTCCCGGAATTTATCACGGATCATCCGCAGGTTAAATATCTGATCCGTTTTTTAGTGGCCCTCGCGAAAACGGTTCTCAAGCTGTCTTAGTCTGTTAAACATGATACGTGACGGTATTTTGTACGTCGAGTGTACGATAACTGGGATAGGCAAATTTAGGGTATAATGAGATGTGTTGTAGTTATGTCAATTATTATCCAATTTTGAAAATTTGGGGATGCCTGAACAAGAAATTTCATGTAGTCTCTCGATATGTTCATCGGAACTACCCTGGCCATTTGTGACCGGAGATATTCCGGGTTTTTTTTTTAATGTGGGATAATTTGTGGTTTAAAACAGAATAATATTGGTAATCACAAATAAAGTAGAGCTATTGCTGATTGGAACCATATGTTGGGATTTGGAATCGGATCAGAATCTAGTGACATATTGCCATTTGTCTTGAATCGGTTTTAATCAACAGTTTTAAAAAGGGGCAGACCACAAATTCATTCGAATCGAGCTTTATGATTTAATTCCAAAAGCCTTCTGATTCGACAAGAATGAAGAACCAACTAAAAAGGCGAAGTTTGCAGTCGCTGAGGTGTCCTCGGGGGTCCTGTAGAAGAGGACATTTCAGTTTTAGCTCCAAAACAAATAATTCGTTATTTTCCCATGGTTTTCGATCAGAAAGCGTATACATATAATTAGGGAACATTTGAGGTTTATCGCCAACAATTTAAAGTAAACCATTGGCCACTTCAACCACTTCCAACGGATTACCCCAGGGGAAACTGTAGAAGGGAATTCTCCAGTTTTAAAGGCAATATCAATTACTCAGCCAAACCAGGCATACCTTGCTTCCTGATCTCAAACATGGAAAACGAACCGTCGAACGACTGATTTTGGCGCTCAAACTGATACATCCTCTTTTACAGGTTCTCCAGCGACTCCAGAAGTCTAGAATTCGTCTTTTTAATTTGTTTTTTTTTTATTCTTGACGTATCAGTAGATTTCTGGACTAAAATCATGATGCAAGATTTGTCAAAAAGCTCGATTTAAATGAATTTGTGGCCTGCCCCTTTTTTAAAACTATCGATCGGAACTGATTCTAAACGAATAGTCGTATCTCACTTGATTCTGTACTTCATGTTATATGGTCGAACTATATTTCGTGGTTTACGTCGGGCTGTCGTGTCTTGTATACCACCCTTTTGATTTTTTAATCATTCAAGCAGCTGTTATGAAAAATATTGAATTTAAAATTGATTTATTATTTGCAAGCGTCTTAGGGGGAACGTATACGGTTAAATACGGTTAAACGACTATTTTCTTCCTTTTACTTCCACTAATTAATTTTTAGGTATCAAACAGATACGCATTTCATCCTCCACTTGAGGATTTCTTCAGTTGGTCCCAAAACGATGGATTGCTGCACAACGGAAATTCCCAGACGGTGGATGGTCCCGAACTGGTACTGAGACGCGCGCACCGACAAAAGATGGCGCAGATGACGACGATGGGGGTCGTCGAAGGCTTGATGGTGTCGCGCTACGGGTCGTAGCGAAGAAAAAACTTGCGTTGGCCACTCTGTCGGAACAGTGGTTCCCTTCCGGCTTTCCCCTCAAGTCGGGACTTCTGCACGCTGAAGCGTGGGGTCGAGAGTCGCGTTTAGCTGGTAGTTGCGGTGTGCCGAGTTTGGGCCGTGGATCGCTAGAAGCGATTCCTAAATAAAAAGCCGTCGAACGGCTGTTCGACACATTTAACAAAAAAATAACTCCACACAATCAATTTCACTTATAACCTTCTCTTTTACTGAATCGCACACACAATTTGACCGCACGTAACCTTTGACAAAGGTCAATAACTTTGGCTACAGGAACAGAAAGTAACATTTAATTTAATATTGTAGACTTCTCACATTTTAAATAAATTACCAGATAAAACACACCGCGACACTAAAAGATTTTCACGCACTCTCGCCTCTTCCACGGTCCAGGTCAGAATGGACGAGTAGAAGTTCTTGAAGCACTCAGAATAAGTGAGGACTTATTGCTTCGTGACCGGAAGTGCGTGAAATTGCCGAAGTAATTGCACGACGTTATTCAACGACGATTCTCATCAACCACGAATTTGAACCGATTAAAGCGCTATCTCTTTCGCATTCCTTTTCTTCTGAATGACCTGTCTCGCTTAATTTATGTTGGACTCTTATACTTTTTAGAAGAGAGCAGCGCTCGGATTTGAACTTTGACCCCTCGAGTTTTATAGCGGAGTGGGAATGATTGCATACGCTTTAATTAATGAAGGCGACTTGAATGCAAGCTATGCGGATTTGAAGTAGTGCATTTTATTGGAAATGGGGACACTGAATATCTCAAACATAAATGACTATGGGATGCAAGTGAATTTAACAATGAACATAAATAATTATAAAAAGGAAATAATTTGACATTGAGAACAAAAATAATAAATAGAACGGAAATATTTATATTAGGTTATTATATTATATGTACAATTTCACGATTATATTCAATAAATCTAAAAATAATATTTACAAAGTAGTGACCATGTTACATCATCCTCTACTAAAGGTACGAAAATTTGATTGAAATACACCCGGTTCTTTTTTTACACGGATGGGTTTTAGTTGATTACGACCTTTAGCGTTGATGAAACTATGAGTTAACCCCATGAAAAAAGCACAAAAATCAAAAGAAAATTCAGGTGGTATCAGGAAAAGCTCTGAAAAATCAGGTTAAGCGGAAAATTGAAGAAAACCAAACGTGTAAAAAAATATTGGGTATATGGAATTTCAATCAAATTTTCGTAGGGTTAAATTCTACGAAATTTTCTGCTGAATATTGACAACTGTTGAAGAAATGGTTGGGCTATTAAAATGACAAAACATGTTGACAGGCCACGCATACATCAACCATCCATAAAAATAACGAAACATTAAAAAGTACTTGCATCTGAAGTGGGCCTCAACTTCAGAGAAGTACACATGAACTAGGACCCCTGTCTTTTACTCCAGCCATTGTGAGCCGAAAACTAAGACAGTGTCCGTAAATAACTTCCACTGTAACAACCTGTAGATCCTGAGAGTCAACCTACTCCAGAACATGTCCCGAATCCCTGGCTGCTCTCACTTTCTACAATAACACTCGTAAAGCTCAGCTACGATCTCCCCAGCTATTCTACCCGAGGTCCATGATCATGACTGATCTTTACATAAACATGTGACGTGAACCATCTCCAGACATAACGTCCGAATACTATTCACCACAATCAACCAAGTTTCATCATAAATATTTCTTTCGAAATATTATGAGAACGCACAATACCACAAACAATGAATCACCACTCGTCAGTCACTCCGGGAAAAAGTCGTCACTCACCCCTTTGGTACTCATTCACTCATGCGCTGCCAACATAACGGAACAAAAAACAAAAGAAATGCCAAAAAAGTGATTAATGAGAAAAGTTTGTGTATAATTTTTGCATAGGGAAAGTAATGATTGTGAAAATACTAAATATGGAAAAGTGGAAATTCTCAGGAAAGTGATATTTTACTGTATCGGTTGATGTTTTTTTAATGGAACTTGTTTTGGGGATCGGGGAAGGGCTATTTTCTTATCTTTCTAGGTCGATTCAACGCGATTCAGGCAAGAAAAAAAAATCCAATAGGAATTTGGATCTAGCGATGGATGGACGGACCTAATAGACGGCTCAGAACGAAAGAACCACAAAACAGAACAACAAAACCACTAAGCATTATTTTATTTTTAGGACAATACTGACGATCATTGGACAAGAGATGACGAAGATTAACAAAAGATGGACTGGAACGACTAATATGACTCTATGACTTGACAAGACGTCGATAAAGAAGGACGATAAACTATATGGAATGAAATTTAATACGAACTATTGCAACAACGACTGAGGACTGATAATGACGAAGAATGAAAACATTGACAAATCTATTATGAATCGTGAGTGAGGTTTAACTACTAATTAATACTAAATTTAAGCTACTTATACTAGATTTACCGTAGGGTGCTAGGCGCGTACTAACACACTAATCTAATATTTACAATATTTACATGGGAGGGCTACGATTCGTAGTCACAACTCCCTTCCTCACGGAATTATTTGCCCTTTGAAGGTGTTTTCGTGGAAAATTTCTATCGAAATGCCTTTGTTGCTTCTTGGGGAATCTACATATCTTGTGAAATGTTTGTCCATCGAATATTCCATGTGAGATGTGTCGGTGAGGACGAAAGATCACTTAATAATGGAATTGAGGTACCGTATGGTCATTTGAGGCCAGAGGTCCAGGAGGGCTCCTTCCTATGCTTCGTAGGGATCAGTTAGGGATCTAACTCGGTACTGAGTACCTGAGGATCGGAAATCATCACTCAGGCTCTCTGTAATCTTCGTGTTTCCACTACTGACAGTCAGGTCATCGCCCAGCTCCTTCTATGCTTGATGATCCTTACTACTTCTGTGAAAAATCATCGCCCAACGGTCACTCTTCAAGTGACTCCAGTGTTGTTAGGTCTCCTCAAATCCTAAGTGATCTTTGTCAACTCTGACATCGGACTTTTAAAAAATTAGTCTCTTACTTACATAGCTTGAAAAGTTTTGGTCACCGTAGTGACATGGTGTTTTATGAACCCGTAAGCGTAACGAACTCTTTTTGAGCACCCATCGGCGGTGTAGCATTGACGTTCCCCGCTTTGGACGTTTGGCATTTTAGGCACTGCTGACAAAGGTTCCTTACGTTTTTGGCCATTTTAGGCCACCAATACCGGCGTTTAAGGCCCTGTAACGTTTTTTCTACTCCGAAATGTGCAACCTCATGCTCTTTCTTCATAATTTCGGCTCGTTCCATTTCCCGTGGAATCAGTTTCCAACGAAATCGGTTGTCCTCGGTTCGGTTCTTGGCTGCCATGTACCGAAAAATGTGTCCATCAGTGACACGATAACCGGTGTGTTTCTCCGGATTGCTTCGAATGCTTCTAACGTGTTCCTCGTATTCGTCGTCCTGGACTGACAATTCTAGGAGGTTTACGGATCTAGATAGGCAGTCGGCAGTAATATTATTCGCTCCTTTCCGATATTCGAGCTGAATGTCGTACGATTGGATCTTCAGCGCCCATCGCAGGAGTTTGGAGTTCCCGGAATCCACTCCAATGGTAAACAACCAGAGGAGGCTGCGTGCATCCGTGACCACTGTGAAACGCGATCCTTCCACGTAGTGGCGGAAGTTCTCAATGGCCAACAGCACCCCTAAACACTCCTTCTCCACGCTCGAGTACGCTTTCTGAGTCCTGCTGAGCTTTTTGCTGAAATAAGCAACTACTCTATTCTCGCCATCAATCTCCTGAATAAGAGCTGCTCCTACCGCTGTATCCGACGCATCACTTTCGATGGTGAAAGGTTTGTTGAAGTCCGGGTTTGAAAGGATCGGTGCCGAGGTCAACACTGATTTTAGCTCCATGAATGCATCTTCCGCTGCTTCTGTCCACTCAAATTTTCGCTTCGCTTTCTTTAAAAGGTCCGTTATCGGCGTTGTTATTCGGCTGTAATTTTGTATGAAACGCTGGTAAAAACCCGCTAACCCCAGCAACCTCCGCACGTCTTTGACTGTCTTTGGCCGCGCGTAATCCAGAATTGGCGAAATTCTCGAACCATCGATAGCTACGCCCCGTTCCGTCAGCAGATAGCCAAGGTATTTCACCTGCTTACGACAGAACCGCGATTTTTCGAGGGAGATGGTAAGGTTGGCCTTTCTCAACCTTTCCGCTACGATTTTCAGTAGACGCATGTGTTCTTTCAGGGTCCTGGACGCTATCACGATGTCGTCCAGATAGACGAACACCGAGGGGATTAAGTCAAATCCGATGACCTTGTCCATTAACCTGCACATGGTAAAGGGCGCGTTGGTTAGCCCGAACGGCAATACCTTGAACCTGTACAGTCCAGGAGAAAAGGTTTTGAAGCGGACCTTCGTACCTTTTTAGAGTTTTATAGCGGAGTGGGAATGATTGCATACGCTTTAATTAATGAAGGCAACTTGAATGCAAGCTATGCGGATTTGAAGTAGTGCATTTTATTGGAAATGGGGACACTGAATATCTGAAACATAAATGACTATGGGATGCAAGTGAATTTAACAATGAACATAAATAATTATAAAAAGGAAATAATTTAACATTGAGAACAAAAATAATAAATAGAACGGAAATATTTATATTAGGTTATTATATTATATGTACAATTTCATGATTATATTCAATAAATCTAAAAATAATATTTACAAAATAGTGACCATGTTACAGAGTAAAAGGAAGAATTAAAAATTATTTACAGCGTTTCAGTGAAATATCTTCACTTGTCATAGGCCAAATTAGTACTATTCCATTTAATTCCACCCCTTGATTGCAACTTTACTGTTACGTATTTTGACCTCAACGGTCGCCTTCAGTGTCACGTACTTGACTTGGTCAAGTACAAGTCACTGAAAACGATCTCACTGTTTAGGCCTAAACTCGTATCCGTAAAGTTACTAATTGGTGCAATTGAATGGTGAGTTATGAATCTACTCGTCCATCACACGCCAACAATCTTTATGAAACCAACTCTCTAGTGGGCTTCGTCGAGCAGAGCATGTTATTTCTTAAACATTTGAGGACATACTATATAGTATTTTGAATAGTCTCTCATGAATTGTTGGTATCGTTTAATGGCCTCTATTATTCTGTTAGTCAATTCTTTGCGGTGCTATGCAGCCATGCTTTTTATTGGTGAACCATTTTTTTGAAAACTCACATCGATTTCACCATTTCGGTAGCCTTTAGGAAGTGGATTAAAATTCAAAAATTAAATTTAATAAATATAAAATTTTCATTCGCAAAGTTCATTATGTTTTAGTTTATTTCAAATATCAAGTTCGTTCGCCGTTCTTCAAGGTAGCGTATGCCACGGAACGCAATTATCTTTTTATTGACTTGCGAATCTCTTGTGGGGCGTTCTGCTGCATAATGGTATTTGCTTGTTTTGATTGCTGCTGGCACTAGTAGTGCTTCGGGTCGAATTATAAATTCATTTGAATGGCACCTTGCGTCACCTTTTATGAGGACGGTCGACGTGCCAGCAACGTTCGTCAAAACGTTTATATTTTTGAAGCTTAATTCAGGAATCGAGATGCAATTCATATCCTACATGTGCAACGAATCGAGCGTCCCACTCTCGATGCATCATGCATTCCCCCCAGAGCTGAAGCCGCACTCACGCGAGAAGCTTGGATCTGCGGGTCTCTAGCGTCTAGCGCATCCCACACAAGCACTAACTCAGGCAGTTGCATGCGGAAAAGGTCGGGGTGCCACCACACAGAGTTGCTTTTTCTGGCATTCCCAGTTCGTGCCTCTCTCTCTCTTGGTGTGTTGGATGTTGTAACACATTTTTTATGCCCCACAACAAACGACGAGCAGCACACATTCATCGTTCTCCTTCTGCCCTATACCTACATGTTTGCATAGCTTCATGCAGTTTACATTCTACAACATAAATAAGCGCTTCTATAATGAGCCGGTAATGCTTTGCCATTTCGGAACTATTTCTGCTGTGGCAACCCGCTGAGCGTCGTCGTGGTCATGGCCTGGCGGTCGTGGTGAATGGCGCTGAAACTGTTTCTGAGGCGGGTGTTCTGTTCACTTTTTTCCCCTGCCGAGAACGTCGGTACCTATGGCAACGGCGAAGGTGTGGAATTTAATTTTCGGTTAAACGGGTCTTGTAGAATCGCATTATGAAGAACGACGCTTGGAATAATGCTATTTGTAATCAGGGATTCCGAATAGTAGTCGGTGTCATTAACTATTTGTGTTTGTTTGTATCCCGTTTTTTAGGCAATGGAGTATGGAAATATTCATAAACCATTCACCCATTTGTTATGTAATGATTTTTTTTATTACTTGCATTGTTACTTCCAGGATATTTAGCGATACTTTGGGCCAAGGACCTTTTTATTATTTATTTGATTTCCCAACAATTAAACCTATGGTGTTTGAGTGGTATTAAGATTCATCCAACATAATTTTTGAATAAATTCTTCAAGTGTTTTTCCTTCAATACTCGAACAAAAGTTGCAGAAATGGTATGCGGAAACGCTATTACCTGGCATTTTTCCTTGCTATCAGCTTATTTGTACGGAACCAATCGGCAAATAGAGTCAACGGTATCTGCAAAGACAAATAGTCATCCAACGGTCGTTCAACAATGTTTAGCTTCATATCATCAGCGTACACCATTTTGAAACATCTACCAAGGCACTATCGCCCCCGTCAAGTCCGTACAATGGCATACCATGTCTGTTGGCACGCGGCGTCAATACACAGGTTATTCATTTTATGCTGAAGTTCCCAATTCATAAGATATGAGTTCAACCAAAATTCCAATTAAGTATATAGATCAGATAATCAAGCGATTTATATTTATTAATTGTGTTCAGAATGTTTCCTAAATTATAATCTAAAATAACTTTAGAAAGGCTGAGATTGTGATGAAAGCCATAATTCAAAATAGATTATACTCGGTTTTGTATATTGGGACGTATTCTCCTGTTTGTGAGAACAATCACAAACATCTTCTTGTGAACAAATGAGCATCTTTCTAGTGATGAGGCACACTACGAGAGTGGTATGGTGACTAATTTGGGACTCCAGATATCCCAGGAATTTTGGAAAATATCCACTCAATCACTAATGGGGAATGAAAATCATTAAGAGTACATAGAACCAACAAATAGGGATGCTTGCTCTTCCATTGACCATTGAGGCAGGTCATCCGGGTCGTCCGGTCGACGAAACCGATAGGACATCGACGACCCAGGGGCAACGAAGACTCGACTAAGAATTAAAAAAAAGTCGGTAAAAATCGGACCTGGGCTAAAGGCTAAAAAAGGAAGAGATCGAAAAAAAAGGCTTTGAATCCATCTGATCTGTCGTTCATCGGTCATCACAAAAATCGCCTGGTAGTCTGTTGAACAGAATACGAGACAGAATATTGTACGCCGAGTTCAGAAGGGGGAGGCCATCCATGCGGGGAAGGGTCGTTTGGCTGAAACCCATTCGGCCGAAAGCCATTTGTCCGAATGCCACTTCCTCGTTTGTCGGGTGAAGATCACTGCGTCCAGATTTTAGGACTATTGTGATATACCCTTTTGCTGTGAAATACGCAAGTTATCTCAGTAACATGTTTGTCACTGAGATACCTTGGTATCGACTGAACTCAAGACCATCTATTATTGATGAATAGAGATCCTGAGTTACAGTATGTGACTCCCCCATTCTGGCGAGACTAGCTTTATGAAGCCAACCACGTCCTTGGGGGATAAGATCCATATGTCAGCAGGCCCTAAAAAGGGCTTGCTGAGAACTTTGAACCTACGTTGGGTGAGTGCTCTGCAATAGCAGAGGATGTGTTCTGATGTTTCTCTCTCCTCGTCACAGAAGCGGCAATTTGAGGTTTGGATTGCTCCGATCTTTTGTAGATGGTATCTGCAGGGGCAGTGTCCAGTTATTAGACCGGTGTAGATGTTGAGATCCCTTTTGTTGAGACCAAATAGTTGTTGGGTTTTCTTGGGGTTAATCGTTACGAGCCTTTTGGATTGGCTCGTATGGGGAAGTGCATTCCAGTTTGATGTGATTTGACTGACCATATATTTGTTCAGTTCCATTTTTACAGAGCAGTCTGAGATCCCGCAGAAGGGCTCAGGGCCAATGAACCTTTCATTAGATCCATTCCTGGCTAGCTCATCAGCAATCTCGTTTCCCTCTAGACCCGTATGTCCTGGGATCCAATATAGGTAGACTCGATTGCGTATGGATAAGTTTTTCAAAGCCAGAATGCATTCCTACACTAGCTTTGAGTTACAAGTGTAGTTATTAAGCGACTTAAGTGCCGCTTGGCTGTCAGAGAAAATACATATTTTTGCAAATCTATACTTTCTCCTCAGGCATAATAACACGCATTCTAATATTGCATATATTTCCGCCTGAAATACTGTGGGCCACTGTCCTAAGTGGACAGAAATTTTTGTTGTAGGGCCATATATTCCGGATCCTGTCAGATTATTCATTTTCGAACCATCTGTGAAGAAATTTATAGAGCCTGTTGGAACGCTGGGTCCACCTCCTTCCCACTCCTGGCGGGAAGGAATGAACACATCGTAAGGTAAGTCATAATTGACTACCGTTTCCATCCAGTCACTACAAATTCCTATTGCGGGATTTATGGCAAATTCATTTAATATGCTGAGGTGACCCGTAAGGTCTCCCGACAGCAGTGTTTTTGTTCTCTTTAACCTTAGAGCACTTTTTTCCGCTTCCAGCTTTATACGTGTACTACGAACTGCACCAGTGATGGCTATGCAAGCGGTGCGTTGGATTTTGTTGAGCTTAGCCCTTGCAGCAGCCTCATTAGTTTTAGGCCACCAGACAAGGGAAGCGTAAGTTGTCCTGGGACGGACAATGGTTTTATATATCCACATGATCATACTTGGTTTTAGGCCCCATCTTTTACCAAGGGTTTTTGAACAAACCCAAAGTGTATTGAGACCTTTCTGCACAACTGATTGGAGATGAGAGTTCCAATTAAGCTTTGCGTCGAGTATGACACCTAGATATTTTACTTCACTTGAATAAACTAATTGTGTTTGATTCAGGGGTTTCAGTTGTACCTTTCTCCGTTTGGTGAAAGGGATAATGGAAGTTTTTGTAGGATTTATGCCTAGTTGATCCTTTTGACACCAGGAAAAAGTGTGATTTAGGGCAGATTGCATTCTTTCCACGATAACACTTTCGAATTTGCCTCGTACAATAATGACAACGTCATCAGCATATCCAACCACTTCGAAGCCTCTTCTCTCTAAGCTGTCTAGAAGCTCATCCACCACCAGTGACCACAACAAAGGAGAAAGCACTCCGCCTTGCGGACACCCCCTTGTTGCTTTAACAGTGATGTATGAACCGCTAAGCTCAGAGGAGATTTTCCGATTAGCTAGCGTAGCATGTACCCAGGTAACAATGCATGGGTCGAATTTTCTCCTCAACATTGCTGACCCTTTAGACGAATAAGAAGCGTTATCGAATGCGCCCTCAATATCAAGAAATGCTACAAGAGCAATTTCTTTTGCATTAAGTGTTTTTCGATTTTTGAACTACCGTATGTAGTGCCGAGATCGTAGATTTTCCACTTTGATAAGCGAATTGGTTTTTGACAAAGGCATTGCTTTCATAAATTTGTGATTTATGTACTCGCATAGTACCTTTTCCATAATTTTGAGCATTACAGAGGATAAACTTATCGGCCTGAATGCTTTGGGGTTGGTTTCATCTCTCTTGCCTGCCTTCGGAATGAAGACAGCCCGGATTTGACGCCAATCGTTAGGTATGTGCCCCAAAATCAGACTCGCCTTAAAAATCTCAACCAAGGGTGGAACCAGTGTTTTCTCCTATTTTTGGATCAACGCTGGGAATATTCCATCCATGCCAGGAGACTTAAATGGCTCGAAAGATCTCACAGCCCTCTCAACTCTGGCCCGAGTGAAAGCTTCCTTTGCAACCTTTATTGCGTCTTTTTTAGATCCAGAAACCCATGATTGGATCTCTTGTGGATCTGAGACAGCAATTCCAGTGCCTTGGTCGCCGATGCTCGACTCAGGGATTGAATCAGGGAAGTGGATCTTTAACAATTCGCTCAGTGTATCGCTAGGCTCTACAGTGAGCGAACCATCCGTCTTTCGGAGACTACCCTGGTAACATTTTGGTTTTATGCTGGTTTTATAATACTCTTGTAGAGTAAATTATGGGCTTCAAGAGCGTTATAAAACTTAAAATGTTACTTGGGTACCCACATCATTGGAGTGGTCTTTTGAAAGAGTTTTTTGGAGTCTGGCCACTACGGGTGTATTCTCTATGCTTTCACACATAGAATCCACGATTTCCGTTTGGCTGACCTTATTTCTTTGTTGTAGTTCGTCAGGGCCTTTCTGTATAGGCTCCAATCGCCGGTTCGCTTAGCACGGTTGAACTCCCTACGCGCAGTTTTCCTAAGCTTCTCAAGAGTTTTATTCCACCATGGAACGTCTCTACTCGAACTAGTTGATTTAGTTGGACAGCTCTCTTGGTAGGCGTTAAGGATTTTGTTTTTAATGGATTTGGACGCATCTTCCAATTGTGTTATGGACTTGATGTGACTTTCTATGATGTACTCTTCGGATCGTAGGATAGCTGAGTAGGATTCCCAATCAGTTTTCTTAGGATCTTTAAACGAATGCCACTAGGTCCAAAGTTGTTTGGGCGAATGGGTGATTTGGACGAAAAGGTCCTTTCGCCGGAAGAATCGTTTGGCCGAAAGGGTCGTTTGACGGAAATGGTCATTTGGGCGAATAGGACATTTGACCGAATAAGACATTTGGTCGAATAAGACATTTGGCCGAATAAGACATTTGGCCGAATAAGACATTTGGCCGAATAAGACATTTGGCCAAATAAGACATTTGGCTGAATAAGACATTTGGCCGATTAAGACATTTGGCCGAATAAGTCATTTGGCCGAATAAGACATTTGGCCGAATAAGACATTTGGTCGAATAAGACATTTGGTCGAATAAGACATTTGGCCGAATAAGACATTCGGTCGAATAAGACATTTGGCCGAATAAGACATTTGGCCGAATAAGACATTTGGCCGAATAAAACATTTGGCCGAATAAGACATTTGGCCGACTAAGACATTAGCCGAATAAGACATTTGGCCGAATAAGACATTTGGCAGAATAAGACATTTGGTCGAATAAAACATTTGGCCGAATAAGACATTTGGTCGAATAAGACATTTGGTCGAATAAGACATTTGACCGAATAAGACATTTGGCCGAATAAGACATTTGGCCGAATAAGACATTTGGCCGAATAAGACATTTGGCCGAATAAGACATTTGGCCGAATAAGGCATTTGGCCGAATAAGACATTTGGCCGAATAGGTCAATTGAAAAGAGGGAAATCAGGAATGAGAAGAGAGACGTCTCACTTCTCACTCTTCATTTTTCTCTTCTCATTGTAAAAAATGAGCAGTGAGAAATGAGGAGTGCAAAATTAGACGTTTCACTTCTCACTCCTCATTTCTCACTTCTTTTTGTGAAAAGTGATTAGAGCGAAGTGGGTAGTGAAACGTCTCACTACTCATTTCGCGCTTCTCACTTTTTACAGTGAGTAGAAAAAATGAAGAGTGATAAGTAAGACGTCTCTCTTCTCATTCCTGATTTCTCTCTTTTCAAATGACCCTTTCGGCCAATTGATTCTTTCGGCCTAATGACCTTTTCGGCTTAATGACCCATTTTGCTAAATAACCCTTTCAGTCAAATGACCCTTTCGGCCTAATAACCGTTTCGTCCAAATGACCCTATAGGCCAAACAAGAAACAAGAAACAAGAAACAAGAAACAAGAAACAAGAAACAAGAAACAAGAAACAAGAAACAAGAAACAAGAAACAAGAAACAAGAAACAAGAAACAAGAAACAAGAAACAAGAAACAAGAAACAAGAAACAAGAAACACAAGAAACACAAGAAACACAAGAAACACAAGAAACTCAAGAAACACAAGAAACACAAGAAACACAAGAAACACAAGAAACTCAAGAAACACAAGAAACACAAGAAACACAAGAAACACAAGAAACACAAGAAACACAAGAAACACATAAAAACACAAGAAACACAAGAAACACAAGAAACACAAGAAACACAGAAACACAAGAAACACAAGAAACACAAGAAACACAAGAAACACAAGAAACACAAGAAACACAAGAAACACAAGAAACACAAGAAACACAAGAAACACAAGAAACACAAGAAACACAAGAAACACAAGAAACACAAGAAACACAAGAAACACAAGAAACACAAGAAACACAAGAAACACAAGAAACACAAGAAACACAAGAAACACAAGAAACACAAGAAACACAAGAAACACAAGAAACACAAGAAACACAAGAAACACAAGAAACACAAGAAACACAAGAAACACAAGAAACACAAGAAACACAAGAAACACAAGAAACACAAGAAACACAAGAAACACAAGAAACACAAGAAACACAAGAAACACAAGAAACACAAGAAACACAAGAAACACAAGAAACACAAGAAACACAAGAAACACAAGAAACACAAGAAACACAAGAAACACAAGAAACACAAAAAACAAGAAACACAAGAAACAAGAAAAAAAAACCGTTTGATGAAACGGAATTATGGTCAATGACACCCATCCTTCGTTCATATCGCAAAAATCTTCGACTGTGATGGCCCGAGCAACTAGCCAGAATGTCGGACAATAAACCGATGAAAATTATTCTCGATAGCGGTCCAACGGGTTCAAGAAGCGATATGCAAAGCGAACAAAGGGAACCGAGTGGAATGGAGAAATCTTTTACGCTAGGAAGGATATCACCATTTTCTCGGCCTACCCAAATCTAACAACTTGTTGAACACCATTTGCTTTTTCTCAGTGTTTCAACAAATCCAAAAGCAAAACCGCGTCAAAGCGTCACTTCGGCTTTGGTTTGAATAAATGAAATGAATGACAATGTGCATCCCTAACATATTATTTTTCGGCCGAATGCCACTAGGCCGAAAGTTGTTTGGCCGAATAGACCAACTACGAGCAATCAATCAATCAAATCAGCTAATGACCCTTTCGGGCTATTGACCCTTTCGGCCAAATCACCCTTTCGGCCTAATGACTCTTTCGGCCTAATGACCCTTTCGGCCTAATGACCCTTTCGGCCAAATCATCCTTTTGGCCAAATCACTCTTTCGGTCTAATGATCCTTTCGGCCAAATGACCCTTTCGGCCTAATGACCCTTTCGGCCTAATGATCCTTAAGACCGGATGACCCTTTCGGCCAAACGACCCTTTCGCCCAAATGACCCTTTCTGCCGAATGGTCCTTTCGGCCTTAAGACTCTTTCGGTCAAACGACGCTTTCGGCCAGATGGGTTTCTGCCTAACGGTTTGTTTGGCCTAATGGCATTCGGCCGAATGGGTTTCGGCCAAACGACCCTTCCTCCTATCGGGCAAATAAGTACATAGTGCTGCGCGTCAGTTCTGTCGTACAAAGCGCAACTCTTCTCAGTTTTCATATACCACCGGGTCTGCATGGTTTACCTTTTTCTCGTCGCGGGACAGCGAATTAGTATTATTTTCCATCCCATAGATCGCATCGTTAACCGAAGTGAATCCAGATAAATTATCTTTTATAGCTAAAACGATATCCTATTCCAAGACAAACGTGGAGATGCAGAGGTATACTTGACCTCTAGTTGCATCGAGAGTCGGACTAACAATCCTTCCCTCCCTATATGACTGTAAGGACGTGGCCGGCGCCGTTATTGACTTTAAATATTTGAACTACCGAAACGTGTACATTGAGAATGGGTAGCTAATCCCAAAACCCATTCATTTGATTCTTTGTAAAATTTTGAATTTTGCATCTAGTCTAATAAATCTGTTTGAACTTTGTTCAACAGCTCTCCGATTAATCATTGTATGAATTTTACGTCGAGTATAGTGTCAAACTATCCCTGTAAACAATTCAGTCAGAAGTTGCTAGAAATGAAAATGTTTGTGCAAATGTTGCTACAGGAAATTCCAAGGACTGTTGCCAGCCATCTTCCATCGGGAACTAATAGAGCTCCGCGTCGACTATGGAATAGAAGTGGAAAAAAGACCGCGAGGAGGCTGCAACATTCGTGGAATCTGCGAATTATTATTATGTTGAATTATTTTCGGCAGGAATCATACTTCCATCACAGACTTGAAATCCAATGATAACGATATTGTTTTGCCAAAACTTTATAGCAGCCCGCTACGTTACGTTCCGAAGTTCTGAAAGGCAATAGACCGCAAGGAATAACTTTTGTTTTCCTATTTGGCGATAACATCCAAATATTTTCCCCCGGTTTTTGTGCTAGCCGATTTGGCAAATCGACATTTGAATCTTTATTTGATTCACGAGTTCGGTTTTCGAAATGATCAAGTCAAGGTAATGTGTATGGCTCCACCCCAGTACCCCGAATGTCATTACCCCGAAGGCCACTACCCCGAATGGGACAGTGCCCCGAAAGTCATTACCCCGAATGGGACACTACCCCGAAATCCATTACCCCGAAAGGCAATTACCCCGAAAACATTTAGAATCTATAGAATTCTATTATTATGTTTAACACCAACAGATATCGATAAATCGCAACAGTTTTTAACCAACCAGTTTAACCAACGGTTTTGATTTTTCTTCTAATTAGCTTTAACTGTCATTCCTGTCATTATGACCTGGAAAAGTACTATTCTACGAAATGGAGTAAGAGATCCTTTTTCCAACAGAACGCGTTTTCCCGGTATAAGGTAAACAGAGGAGATGATGCCTTATTTGAATGAACGAGTTGGCCCGGTATAAGGCAGACAGAGGAGATGATGTCTTCTTCAAATGGACGGGTTTGCCCGATATAAGGTACACGAGGAAATTATGCTTTGTTTGAATGAACGCGTTTGCACGGTATAAGGCAGACATAGGAGATGATGCCTACTTTTAATGAACGTGCTTATATCTCGATAAGGCACACAGAGGAAATACTGTATTTTTAAAAGTAACGTCTGATCGATAGAAAGCAAAACGAGATGATGCCTTCTTTAAGTTAACGCAACTTCCCGAAGACAAACAAGATCTCCCTTAGTCTCACTCTCATACACAAACCCACTTACTCACTTCCTCTGTCTCACTAATTATTACTCATTCACCAACTCTCATTCATTCACCCACTCTTACTTACTTAACTACTTTTACTCACTGTTGGGGAATCAACGAAAGCAAACGCAGAGTTTTGTAAACGATTAGCTACAAACTAAAAGTAAACAATTCTTTTATTGGAATCCACAAAATTAAGGGTTTTAACTCACGATTTCAGTGCGCTTTTGTAGTTTTATCGATGTTCCCAACAATGCGAAACTTCGTACACTATGCCTACAAGCTATATAGCAGGGAGATTTATCAAATTAGTCAATATTCATCGAATTAGTTAATATAAGGCTAATGCTCACTTTCTTAAGTAACTATGATAAATTAATTCAATGATTTGGATTGGCAATTGGTTATGTTTGCTGTCTAGCAATAATCGGGTATTTGCTGATACCTAAAAGTGCAACAGTAAATTATGACTACATTTTTCATTTAGAGAATAAGCTTCGGAAAATGCACCTACATAGATCTAGCACAAAGCACAATAATTTTGCAAGATAACTTCTAAACAGCACATCGAGTGTTTCTCATATAAACCACGATATTTGTACTTTCAAGCATGTACCATATTTTGCTTTTTCCCGTTGACGTTTTCCGTGTCATTCTCCCGTTATGTTATGTTATGTTATGTTATGTTATGTTCGCTCCTCCTGTTTCGCTCCACAATTCGCCCGGCGAGGTTGCCAGATTCGCAACACTCACTAATCCACTTTTACTCACTCATTTACTCTCAATCATTCACTCTCTCTTTCTCGCTCACTCTTACTCACTCACTCTTACTCGATTACTCTTACTCGATTACTCTTACTCGCTCGCTCACTAACTCTTACTCGCTCACTCACTCACTTAATCACTCACTCTTACTCACCCATTCACCCCCTCGTCGATTCAGAGATTTAGACCACGCTTCATCCAGAATCCTTTGCTTTTACTACAGCGACCAAGGAACAACTTCTACCTTGTTGCCCTAGTAGCCATGCTGACGTGGACCGCAATTGCCTTCAACTCTCTGTATTGTGCATGAAAACGTGCTGCATAATCTCCCCCTGCCATTCAGGAACCTTGAAGAGTGCCATACGAAGTGGAACGGGATCTTCCGGAGTAAGAATACTTAGTTCCATACTGCATTGAAACAATTTCAATTCCAATTATTGTTCATTCATATGAATTATGAATAAACTTTTGTTGAGTAACATTTTTTTCATTGAAATGAAGTAAACTTGAAATAATGACTAATTCGGGGTACTGGCTCATTCGGGGTAGTGACTCATTCGGGGTTGTGGCGTTCGGGGTAGTGGCCTTCGGGGTAATGGCATTATGGGTAATGGAATTATGGGTAGTGTCGTAGAGTCAATGTGTATCTAAGGAAATTCCTTCAAACTTAGTCGTCTGAGGACTGATTTTTCTTTGAGGAAAACTGTAGTCGTTTGGGAATCTGTGCAGCGCTTAGAAGTTAAAAGCTTTGCCTAAAACTAAACGTGAACGTATTTCTCGGAGGAATAAAAAGAATATCTTTTTCTCGCGTGATCTCCGCTTCCATCCAGCGCAAACAAAATCGTTACACGATAGTTAGTTGAACTTTTGAATCGCTCCACTTCCCTCGGCAGTCATCTTCCTCCATTAACACACCGAGCGCACGCTATTTATTTGCCTTCACTCATCGCACACAAATATCTTACCGCGCCCGTTTACCCTCGAACCACGAAGACCAAACGGAGCGGCCCTGTGCCAATTTAAGCCTCAAAACTAAACACACGCCAGTTTAGGTTCGTTCACGGTAACTATTTCACTTCCTACTCCATTCCGGTGATGATATTTCCCGAGCACATCCACACCAAACTTTGAGGTTTTCTGACTGGGGGCTTCGTTGGATGCATCTTTGTACATACAAAGGCAGCTCTCTCTATCTCTTGGGCTGCATGTTTCGACCCTCGCGCACTGCTGTAGTTCAACTGTGTAGCAGGTTCTGTTTGAATGTAATTCGGTTTGAAGGCCCGTTCGGTGCGGCTGGTGAGGTTGTTGGATTTTTCGGAATTTCTACTGCAGTCAGTGCGAAGGCCAAGTCCTGGCGGGTGTTAGCCGATGAACATCGTCCTAATCATGAGAAAATGGTCAAACGGTAGGTGGCTGCACGGGTGCAGTGCAGAGGTAAATGAGCGTGAATGGGTGCGATACGGTGCTGATGATGATGGTAGGAAACGCGTACGTTTGTACTCGACCAGGTGGAAATGCTCTCTTTACGCTTTTGATGTTGGCAAACTTTTAGTGGGTTTAATTAAAATATTTAAAATTCACACGAAACGCTTGGGAGCACGCAGGCTGTGCGTTGGCGATGGCGTTGGATGATGAATGGTCGGTTCGGGGTGCGGATGCAATTTGCTCAAATGCAGTCGCGGTTTCTGCTATAGCTGTAATACCTTCCTGTGCGGGTACATGTAGCTAGGAATTAGTTAAGAGCGTAGATGGAATAAGGGATGGGGTATTATAATTTTCGGTGTATTATTTAATTCTTCAATTTTAAACATTCGTATCTCTACTGAATTTCTGTATGAATTTCTGAAACTAATAACTATCTCTTAGATAGAAATAAAACAGTTCTTGTAATATAGAAAATAATTTTGAGCATTTAATTACAATGTCTTCACTTGTCATATTAGTACTATCCCATTTAATCTCAGCACCTGCCACGTCCGTAAATGCTGCGGAGATCAGTTAAAAAATTCAAATACTTGTGCAACCTCTCATATGTGTCACAGGAGGTTTTGTGGCTACTTAACATTGAAGATAAGGCAGTACGAAACATGTGGTAGAAAGTGAAAACAAGAAAAATGTTTCCTTCCAGTTGTACATGTTCATGAAAAAATATATCCTAGTTTCGTTTTTGCGCTATTGCTTTGATCCTTTGGATACCTTGCGACAATCATCTGGCAGCTTTATGACCAAATAGTACATCAATAAACTTACCAGGAAATACTTTTTTCGTTCCCCTTCTCAGCTGTACTTATAAACAACATTGTGGGTTTTCACTGGTTGAAGAATAAATCATTTCCGTCTACCGTTCTGAATCAAAAATTGATATTTTGCAAGAACTGATCCGAGCCCACCGAGTTTTTTGAATACAAAATTCTGATTAATCCACCTAAAGGTATGAGAGCCTTTGTCGAGCGATTCAGATGGTTACTATTAAATTCTTTCTTGTTTACATGGTTTCTCTCAAATTTTCTGTTTTACTATCACTTGCATCTAGAGAATCGTGTTTGTTTTGATCGGACGCTCGGTAATGTAGGCAGGAATATCTCGCAGCATGATCTCAAACTTATAAACCAAATTTACCGGCTGATATTCAAGCTTAAAAAAATAATATCGACTGGGCCTTCCGAACACTTCAATCCGGGTGTAAGACTTTCCCCGATGGCGAACAGACGAACAGAGTATCGGTCCCCAAATAATCAGACATTTAATAGAATACAAATCGTACTTAAATTCTTCAAGGTTAGCTTCTTCCGTTACGTAGTGCAGGAGCCTTACGACTATTTGTCCTAACCTACATGATTACATTGGCTGTTACTTCTTTAAATACAATATCATTCTTAGGCGCAATCCAGAATTCCGAGCAGAAATGGGTCAATTTTTAAAGATCGGATCTTCTCGACGACGTCAATTAAGAATTTTCCAGATTAAAAAGTATCAACACCCATTTAATCACATTTTGCTGTTAGTTTTCAAATTTGTGCTGTACTTTTGTTTTATTTCATTTGTATGGATTTGATAATCGAAATAACGGGAGAAATCTGAATCTATTATTTAAACTCAAAAGTAGAAGGGATTTGTTTCAATTTAAGTTCGGAAAACTTTGGAATTTATTCGAAAACTAGTAATAACTGACCAACTTAGGACACAAGTGACTTATCGGAAATCCTGCCGCATGGCAGGCCAATGTTTTCTTGCGCACTCATGAGAATATGAACCTATCAGATTTTTGGTATAGCTTTGTATTCTAACGTCTTTGAACATGAAACATTCATGTGATTTCAACCAAAAAGACAATTTATTAGCGACGAACCCCTCTCTCACCAGTTTTTGGTCAAATATAATCGGAATTCCCTCAATCAATAAACTATAGCCAGTTCACTTGTCATGAGACGAGTTTGTACAATCGCATTGAATTCCACCACTTAATTGTATCTTGACAGATACGTATTTCGACCTCAACAGTAAGGCCGTCTTCAGTGTCTCGTACTTGACTCGACTTAGTCAAGTCAAGTCGAGTCAAGTACGAGACACTGAAGACGGCCTTACTGTTGAGGTCGAAATACGTATTTGTCAAGATACAATTAAGTGGTGGAATTCAATGCGATTGTACAAACTCGTCTTATGACAAGTGAAGACATTCCAGTAAAAAGCTCAAAATAATTTTCTTAACAATATAGCCAGTTACCAGTCAATTGCTGAGGTCGTGAACTCGTGCGGTACATAAGCAGCCCGAATACGATTTTAATGTCAACTAATAAAATCAAGGGTTTCTTCTTCTTCTTCTTCTTCTTATTCAATGACTCTACATTCCAACCGGTTACCGGTTTTCAGTTGGCCTGCTTTTCAACTAAGTATTCAATTTAGCATTTCCTCCCTTATTAATTGAAAGCTTTTCTTTGCCCGCCATTGCATGAGGATGAGGGACTCACGTAAAAGAATAACAATCATTAACAACAGGCTGTCAAATTGCACTGCCGTGTCGTGTCGCATCGCACGTCGCGTTTACTCTGACTTGCCCGTTAGCCACCTTGGGTGGCCGAGAAGGGGAATCCTCCTTGGCAATTAGATCTGAGAATTTATCCAATAATAGACAACTAAATCTCATACGGTTTAGCCGCAGAATCCTGATGGCTAGTCGGCCCAATGTTCAAACTAGCTCCTACAAACAAGGAGATAGTCGAGGGTTCTCACGCAGGTAACTGCATTCAATACCTCTCCACGACAGTCTTGCTACAGCACACGGACGTCTGATATTCACAAAATAATGCAGTATTGCTGCTTTTTTAAATGATATTTTCTCATTGATTTTACCTGTTTTTTTTTCATTTTATTCACATTCGTGTTTGCCAGGATGCCAGGTTGGATACGCTCAAGGTTCCGCCCAACGTAAAAGGTGGTTTATTTTTGCCATTTTTCAGAGACCTTTTTTCTTTTCTTATTGGCATTACATCCCCCACTGGGACATTGCCGCCTCGCTGTTTAGTATTCATTCAGCACTTCCACAGCTATTAACCGCAAGGTTTCTAAGCCAAGTTACCATTTTTGCATTCGTATATTATGAGGCTAACACGATGATACTTTTATGCCCAGGGAAGTCGAGACAATTTACAATCAGTAAATTGCCTAGACCGGCACCGGGAATCGAACCTAGCCACCCTCAGCATGGTCTAGCTTTATAGCCGCGCATCTTACCGCTAGGCTAAGGAGAGCCCTCCTTTTTTAAGCTAAATTATATTCATAAGACACGACGAGCTCGTAGCTCTTGATTGCATCTTTGGAACAGAAGGTCGAAAGACAAAAAGGTCGACGAATAAAAGGTCGACGATACTAAGAGTGGAGGAATAAAAAAGTCGAAGTATCAAAAGATCGAAGGTAAAAAGGTCGAAGGGACGATATTTCGAAAGGAACAATGGGTTAAATGTACAAAAGGTCGAATTTTAAAAGGGAATTATATGAGAAATTTTGAAATCTTAAATTCTTTACATATGAATGATAATAAAATTTGGTAATTATTCCGAAAAAATTTAATAAATTGTCATGATCATTCATGTAGGGATGCATCATCTTATGGAGTCTTATTTTATCACCTAGAGGCATTGTTGTTACTGTTTTCTTCAGTTAACAAGATCCTCAGAATTCTCCCGGGTTATTGAAAATGAATATATTGAGTTAATTAGATTTTAAGCATGCTCAATGTCGGACAAATGTCGAACTAGTCGATATTGGGCAAAGGTTTTGTCAAATCAGAACTGATGTCGGGTTGATTTCAGGTCTAATTCAGCCAATGTCAAGTGAAGCATTGGTATTGTAGTTCCAAATGTGTATCAGACTATTTTTAAATTAATCCTGAAGGAAATTTCTGTAGGAGCTCCCGATAGAATTTCTGAAGGATTTTGTGGAGCAGTTCGTATACGAATTTCCAAAAGAGTTCTAGAAAGAAGTTCCGAACCAATTCTTTAAAATAAAACACGTTTGAATCCATGGAGGAATCTAAAAAACCTGAAGAAGTAATTTCTGGAGAAATATTTTGAAGGAATTCCTAAAATATTTCGGAATATTTCCATAAGAAGTTCCTGAACGCATTTTTACACCAATTCCTAAAGGATTTTAGGTAGAAGTTCCAAATAGAATTTCCGTACAAATTTTTAGGTTTTTCCAGGAGTTCCTTCAGGAACTCCTACCAGAACTCCTTCTTAAATTATTCCATCTGGAAATTCTTCAGGAATTCCATCAAAAATAGTCACAGGTAGTAGTCTTTTCAAAAAATTTACCATTATTTATTCTACAATTCCTCCTAAAATTCCTTTGATGATTACTCCAGGAATAGCTTCCAGTATTACCTTCGACATTTTTTCCAGGAGTTCCTTCAAAATTCCCCTTAGACACCAGCTCAATATTTTCACATCGATTTATTTCTTTGATTTCTTTTAGAAAAATCCTAAGGCCTCTGAAAAATAGATTTTTTAAATTGTTCTAGAAAGTATTTCACAGAATTCAAAGAAACTCCTGAGGGAATTTCTGAATGAATTCCTGAAGGATTTTCAAAAGGAACTCCTGAAGGAACTTCCGACATTCTTAGTTTTCTACGAGATTTCCTTCAGATAGATTCCGAACACTTGCTTTTTAATGGCCATTTTGGTTTTATTCGTGTAATCCTCTCCGTAGGATCTTGAATTCATTTGTAATCTTGATCCTCGGAACTGAAAACCGATGGAATTTTTGTTTAGGGTGCCAAAACTTGATAACGAACAAGTTTGTGCGATCTGTCCACAAAAAAAGCTGGATACTGATAGCTGCGCTAGTAGTAGTAGTAGTAGTAGTAGTAGTAGTAGTAGTAGTAGTAGTAGTAGTAGTAGTAGTAGTAGTAGTAGTAGTAGTAGTAGTAGTAGTAGTAGTAGTAGTAGTAGTAGTAGTAGTAGTAGTAGTAGTAGTAGTAGTAGTAGTAGTAGTAGTAGTAGTAGTAGTAGTAGTAGTAGTAGTAGTAGTAGTAGTAGTAGTAGTAGTAGTAGTAGTAGTAGTAGTAGTAGTAGTAGTAGTAGTAGTAGTAGTAGTAGTAGTAGTAGTAGTAGTAGTAGTAGTAGTAGTAGTAGTAGTGGTAGTAGTAGTAGTAGTAGTAGTAGTAGTAGTAGTAGTAGTAGTAGTAGTAGTAGTAGTAGTAGTAGTAGTAGTAGTAGTAGTAGTAGTAGTAGTAGTAGTAGTAGTAGTAGTAGTAGTAGTAGTAGTAGTAGTAGTAGTAGTAGTAGTAGTAGTAGTAGTAGTAGTAGTAGTAGTAGTAGTAGTAGTAGTAGTAGTACGTTCCGCGTAAAAAATACGAGTAAAAATTACTTCACTGAAAACCGATTTTTTGCGTGTTTTACGTGTTTTCGAAAACTGCGTTAAAAACGACTTTCTTTCAAAAATTGTTTTTTTGCGATTTTCACGCAATTTTTCGACCTGTTTCAAATATGGTGCATGCTCCTTGTGGTACATAGAATAGAATGTGTACAGCAGCGGTTCTCAACCTGGGGTACATGTACCCCTGGGGGTACCTCGGACAAGAATGCGTAATGGCGGGTGTATTACAATTCCAAAGAAAAATTACTGATGAAGTTTGAATAGTTTGATATTCTAAAACTTTGCATTGTACACAATATGCATGGCGATCAGTAAATCAAAGCATAGTAACAAAAGATCAAAAAAAGAAAACGTCTTATGAATAGAGTTTTAAAATCTACAATGTAATCTACCTGATTGAGACAAAATGTTAAATAATATGTTAAGAATATGCTTTTGAACTACAATCTAGAATCTTAAGATTAGAAAACCTCGAAGTTTAGTAGCTTCATTGCAAGAGTCTTGAAATGCTCCTTCTATGTATATCGGAAGCCTTCTTCTAAGTAGCTCGTAAGCCTCCTTCCAAGAGGACTTTTTCTATTCAAGTGTTCGTTCGGTTCAGACGCCTTTACACGGTATCGGTAAACCACGTGGAATCCGTACCGCTCGGAAGCACATCCGTCACCGCCGTGGCCAGCGATGGGCCGACAAGGAATACACGAAGGCTTATATGAACACCCGCAAACTCGTTCGCCAGAGCCTTTCACGCCAAGGGAATCGTGCTCGGAAAGGTTGGTGTCGAAGGCAAGCAGCCGAACTTTGTCATCCGTAAATGTGTCCGACTACAGGTCATCAAGAACGGCAAGAAAATTACCGCATTCGTACCACGGCGCCCGTCGGTGATATTCCGGGAGTTCACTTCAAGGTAGAGTAGATGGCCAACGTTTCGCTGCTGGCCCAGTACAAGGAGAAGAATGAACGTTCACGATCGTAAAAGAGGAAAATACAAATCCGCTGGAGAAATTCTCAGATTCGCTTTGGATTATATTACTTTAGAATATAGTGTTTTAAGTAATGTGTCTGTAAAAAAGTGAAGAAAAATCCAAATACAGTTTTATGTGATGATTAGAACCACCGAAAAAAAAGATTCCAAAGCAATCTTCCAAGAGCCTTTTTTCAAAAGAATCCGAAGCCCCTTTTAATAAGGCTTCGTAGGGTTAAAAGGCTGAAAACCTTTTTTTTAAGACGCTCAGAGGCCTCCTTTTAAGAAGCTCGGTGACCTACTTTCAAGTGTCTCAAAAGCCTTCTTTCAAGAGGCTTGGAAACCTCCTTTCGAGAGGCTCGAGAACTCGTTCAAAAAGGCTTGGAAGCCTCCTTTTAAGAGGCTGAAATGCGTTTTTTCAAGACGCTCAGAATCCTTTTCGAGAGGCTTGGAATCCTCCTCCTAAGAGGATCGGAAGCCTCTCTTCGTATTTCAAGAGGCTGAGAAGCATCATTCAAGAGGCCGAAATGCGTCTTTCTAAGACGTTCAAAAGCCTTCCTTACACGAAGCTCGGAAGTCTCTTTACACGAGGCTCGGAAGCCTACTCTTAAGATGATCAAAAGCCTCCCTCCAAAAAGCTTGGAATTCGTCTTTGAAGGCTGAGAAGCGTTCTTTCAAAAGGCAAAAAGAGGCCTGCATTTAGGAGGTTCGGGAGCCTCCTTGAAAAAGGCTCGGAAGCCTCCTTTCCAAAGGGTCGGAAGCCTCCTTGAAAAACGCTTCTTTTCAAGAGACTCGGGAGATCGTTTCAAAAGGCTTTGGAGCCCCCTTTCCAAATGCTGAGAAACAACTTTTCAAGAGGCTGAAATGCGTCCTTTCAAGACGCTCAGAAGCCTCCTTTTAAAAGACTCGGAAGTTTCCTTTCAAGAGGCTAGAAAGCCTCCTCAGAAGCCGCCTTTCGGGAGGCTTGGAAGCTTCCTTTTACAAAGCTGAGGAACGCCCTTTCAAGAAGCTTAAAGCGTCAGATTCTTTCTTTAAACTGGCTAGAAATTCTTTTTAGGAGGCTTGAAAGCCTCCTTTCTTTGGGCTGAGTAGCGTTATATCTAGATGTTCAGAAGCCACCTTTTACGAGGCTTGGAAGCCTCATTTCGAAAAGACTATCGGAAGGCTCCAAAAGTCCGCAAAGTCATGTAAACATAATTTGAATTGGAAAGTTTCACGGAAATGAAAATTTCAGACTAGCTCTCCGGTCCGCCTTTGTAATTACATCGAAAAAATAGGGGGTACCTTAACAAATGCAAAAGTTCGAAGGGGTACCTTCCCAGAAAAAGGTTGAGAACCGCTGGTGTACAGGGTGTTAAAAAAGTTCGAATATAAATGTTTGATCATTCTGTATGTTTGTCCCATATACATATTCTGTTTTAATATTGATGTCAGTCTTAGCTGCAAATATACCCTAACGAATGTGTGTGGTGTTGAAATTCTTGTCATTGAATTTTCGAACAAACTGGATAACAGGGGTTCTGTTCACAATATGGAGGATGGTCTCATTTAATCACTTGATTTAATTGCTCGATTCTACCACGTATTAGCAACAGCCAGTCGTAGAGATTGCATCGTCTATCAACTTCCCATCTATACTGCATCACCGAATGTGCCACCAATTGTGGTTTTCCATGAAGACTTAATTGCTATTATGACTGAGCGGGAAAGAGCAAATAAAAAAAAGAGAAATTTTGAATTGCGAAATGAAGATATTAGTTGAAGATAAAAATAGATGAAAACAGCTAACGAAGATGTGATGAGACTAATCGTCAGCACAAAGGACTAGATGGCAAATAGTTGAAATGAGCGGCCTAAAGTATTAGGCGTCAATAAGGAGAAGAGCTTGATGCAATAAAAGGTCTGGGAGATGAAGAACTTCTTTATTCAAGAGGACAGAATTGGTAGCAACCTGCGTACTGTGCGACATCAGCTCAATTCCGGCGAATTCCGGGTGCGAATTTCGATGCGTTTGTTCCGAATTCATCGGACCAAAATTAAGCCATTAGCCTTAATTAAAACACTTTAATAAAGTTAAAAAAAATTAGCCTTAATTTTAAACCGCCATCTTGAATTTCAAAATGGCATCAACAATCGATTTTCTAATTCTGTTTATCAATCTCAATTGATAGTCACCCATATAGCATGGTTTCATTGTTGAGATCACCACGAAAGTGCTACAAACATGAATTTTAGTCCGCCATCTTGAATTTGAAAATGACGTCAAAAATCGATTTTCGAATTCTGTTCATCAATGGTTTCATTGATAAGATCACCACAAAACTGTTTCATACTTGAGTTTTGGTCCGCCATATTGGATTCCGAAATGGCGTCAGAAATCGTTTTTTGAATTCTATTCATCGATTTCGATTGATAGACACCCATATTGCCTCGAGATATACAAATGATCTTTAAAACCATCATTCTTCCAAAAAATATTCTAAGTGTTTTCCCTTGAAAAAGACTTTTAATATTTTTTGAAAACCGTCTAAAATTTTTCTGTTTTCTGACCTTTTAGAAAAAAACGTAAAGCGTAAAAAAAAACTGTTTGGAAAATCCGCCTAAAAAACGCGTAAATCTTAAAATCCGCGTAACAAAAGTCGCGTAAAAAGCGACCCCAGTGTGTTCCATTTTTAGAGAACTTCCATTGAGTTCACCATAAATGTACAATTCGTGGTATGAAAAGCTTTAAGAATAAGGTGGTCTAGTGGCTAGCGCTTCTGCTTTATAAGCCGGAGGTCGTCAGATCAATTCCAGGCTCGTCGCTTTCCTACTTTGCATTTATATCATAGTTCATTCTGTGTTTCACGTTCTTCCAAAACGATTCCTACTGCTATAGCCTCCCACACTAACAATTCAAAAACCTCCCGTGACACCTATGAGAGGTCGTAGAGCTCTCTGCATCTTTCTTAAGTAGGTGCGCCCGACTAACCATCCTCCCCCTTCCTCAGCATTCGCAAGGACGTGGCCAGGACAGATCTGGACTATTGGAGGGTGCATTGCTTCCATTAGTCCTAAATCAATATTTATCTGTGGACTGTGGTAATGGATGGAAGTAATGCTACTCTCATACAATAGTCCAGGCTTGTCACCCCACAAATTCTGAAAATTTTAGTCGTTCTTTTTATTTTTGTAAATAATACCGCAAACAAAAATTAATTTTGATGAAATAACCGCCTGTTGCTAATCACTGAGTACATATCTAGGACTTTGTTAGCCTTTTGGACAAGAAAGAACCATTCACGTATTTTGAACAAACTGATTCATACTTGTGAAAAAAATTAAAAAAAAAAAGATTTTTTTTCGGATTGTGTCACATTTCCTGTTTTATCACCTCAAAATTTACCAGGGGTGTGATAAAATTGGGATATTACTGTATATCTCCACAATCAATAACCGGGACAAGTACTTTGTACGACTGCGTACCTACTTAGAGTGTTTAATTTGAAATAACTTATCCTATCTTAATTATTTTCTCACCATCCAACAAATTACTGGCTTATCCCTTACTGGCTTCGCTTATGCGCAGAGGCTTGGTTACGCCCGGATCGTACTTTTGAATATTGTTGTTCGAATGGGGAAAAACTTTAATACCTACTTTTCCCGCTTTCGTGCGGCCCCCTCCCTTCACGCACCCCAGGGAGTACACATTTCGTGCAGGCTGGCAAATTGATTTAAAATACTATCGTGTGACTTGTGGCCCTGCTCTTCCGTTTGCACATATGCAGCTTGGAACGTGCCAATGCATATGCTTCGTAAACACCGCCCGTCCATGAGCTTGGTGACGATTCGATGTTGGTCTCTGGATCTGGGTCCGGGTCTGCTGCAAATGGTAGATTGTTTGCATTGTGAGCATTTGTTTACCCAGAAGTAAAGGGGCTACCCAAGGAACGCAAGGAGAAACACAGTCGTTTGTCGAAAGTTTTATGACAAATGGTTAGTTTTATTTGATGTGAGCACGCGCTATACATGTGCTAAACGAAGCGCTCTGCTCCACCCAACCGACCTCCCCGAAAACTAGCTCTAATTGGCTCGAATTAGTTGATCCAATCTGAATAACAGCACAGTTTTACAACGCCGGCTTCAGCGGGTTTCGAATTAATTGAACGGTTGAAATTATTCATGCTTAACGGGAGCAAGAGAGAAATGATTGGGGCGCGGACCTAAATGTGTCAGCCCATGTCAAAACACGGAATCGCCGTGTACGAAACGAACCACAGGCGAAGCACTGGGAAAAACGCGATCGGGAGCTTTAATTTTGGTATTTTATGTTTCAACCAGCAGAACCCATTGATGAGCAAACTCATAAAACCATCATGAAGCGTAGCGAAGCTCTCCAGTGGTTATCTCGAAGCACGAAGCCATGTTGTGGAGCTTACAGTATGTGTCATTTGAAAAGTTAATTTATTTTAAATTCGTTTATTTTAACAGTACGATATTCATAAAACAGATTTTTCTTCTGTCATAAGACGAGTTTAAACAATCCCATTGAATTCCACCACTTAATTGTATCCTGACAGATACGTATTTCGACCTCAACAGTAAGGCCGTCTTCAGTGTCTCGTACTTGACTCGACTTTTCTTGATAAGATATAGGGTAAATGATATATTTTGGACATGTACATATTTTGGACAAGCCTGAGCGTCTTCGATCAATTTTAGATAATGTGTAGGAAAATTTTTATCGAAAGTATGATCATTGCATACTTTTACCGCAACTCTAGCGGCTCCAGATGAGAATTCACAAATCAACTATTATTTACCTTTAAAATTATCTAAAATGTAAAGCTATCTACCAAAGTGCCTGCTGGACGCCAGTATGCAGGAGAACATGCATTATAGGACTCCTCGTAACATGCACCTGAAACACGTTTAAATTGGTCCAAACGGCAATCTTGAGGTCCTGCGGCCAAAGTTTGATTGTAATTGAGATACTAACATATTCCAATCGCTTAACATGCACTTGAGACGGATGAAAAAGGAGTGACCAAAATGAAGTTATGTTTTTATTCATCAGACATTTATTGGTCACCCCATGTATAGTACATGGAAGAACCATTAATTGCCAACTTTCAGGCTGTTTTCAATGATATCGATAATATTGCGAAACAATGTTAATTTCTGGTTTAATCTATGTCAGTTAAGCAAATAAATGCTTTTAAATGAATGTGGATACGTGTAGGTAAGTCATACCATTGAGATCTGTAGGTGGCCATTTTTAAATTTGGAGAAAATGACTCTGTCCAAAATATATGCATTTTTCATGTCCAAATTATATATTTGATGTCCAAAAAAAAAAATGTTTCAGTTCGCAGTATATCACAGTTTACACCTAGTAAACGTAATTTACTCAAAAATTGAGCAATGGAGACACAAGGCTAATCATAGGTTATGTATATGGATGAACCTAGTGGTTTTCAATTGTTTAATACTATTCAATCTCGATATATTTTCTAATGAATGTCCTGCGCTTGTCCAAGATACATCATTTACCCTAATTGATTCTTTTGGTTAAATCCCTTGAAAAGTAGTTACTATTTACATAAGTAGAGCATGCGATATATGATGTTCTCCAACTAGTTTTTAATAAATATATTATCAATGCACGGGTCATCTCAAAACAGACTAGAACTGAAAGATAATGTCACGTTAATAAAGAAATAAAAAAAAACTGAAAGATAATCCAATTTCAATTTGAAACAACAATCTAACATTACATCCTGAACCTTGCTTTAATCCCTGAAGATAATCCAATTTCCAAAAAAAAAAATAATGTAATCCAAAACAAAAATATTGCTTTAAATCTATGAATCATTTTAATTTGATTCAGTTTGAAATTCCAGACATTCAAGAGAACAAGAACAGAGGGTTTCAATATCTTCTGTTTCTTTTGTCTTATATGAATTGCTCTAAAGCTCTAAAAGCGAAGCTTTTCTATTACATTCGCCTCAAATTCGACCTCTGCTTCTAACCCTCTCAAATGTACTGGAAGTAAATAGCAAAAACAATTGAACATGTACATGATAATGTTAATTTTCGTACTTTAATGGTGCATACTGTGGCTCAACGCAGCACCGCATCCATCATAAAACAAGATGTGTAAAAAAAAGCATGCAACAAACAACGCAAGCTCAGCGCGCCTTTGGCTTGTCTCGGGTTGAGGTTTCTCTTCTTCTTTGGAGTTGAACTCTCCCAGTCTGGCCGAAAAGGTGACGGCAGACCGGGCGTAAGCTTTCTGCTGCAGCCAGTTCGATCGGTTCAGTCCTGCCGGAGAATGGAAAGTGGATCTCCTCGATCCGATCAAGTTGCGCGCGCGCATGCACGGTACGACCATCATCGAAGTTCCGCCGTCTTGGAGAGACTTGCGCTAGTTTAGAGGCGAAGCGGGTTTCGCTCTCTTGTTTATGTTTCGGCATATGCGGTATGTTGCATTTTCGCTCCATGTTGGGAGTCGAAAAACAAGTTTAAAAGCTATCGACTCTCTCGCTGGACAGGAATGGGAATGAATTGGATACTCGTTCCCGTGGAGAAGTTGTAGCCGACCTGGGTCCAAGCTTGGTGAATGGGTTAACGATTTATTATTATATGGCTGTTACTGCATGACCATCAAGGCTAGGGAAGCCAATTTTTCAGCAAGTTGGGGTTGTTCTGATGATTTTATTGTACTAGCTCTTGTTTATTTTCGTTTCAGTATACATTGGATTTTTCTTTTTTTTTCTTGAACAATAAAGATAATGAATAATTTAATGAATTAGTATTAAAATGAATATTCAAGTCATAAGAAGCCTAACAATCAAAATGAGGCTAGTTTAGTCCGGCTGTTACCAATCATCTCATCAACCCTAGCACCATTGGGTCCCGTGACCGTTTACGATCGTACGTTCCGTTTCGATCATCGACTCCCCTTCACAGCCGGTAGCAGCAGCAGCTGCAGTAATGCAAACACACAAAGTAAAGCCGCAAAGTCGCCGTCTTCGCGGTGGCTTCATCGGCCAGGAAAGCAAGCTCCGCAGGCCCACGGAGTTCTCTCTCCGGTTTACTCTCGAGCGCATGCATGCATCACGCTCCCAATTTCCCAGCGAAATCTCCAACCATTTAAGCTATTAGGCCACAGACTGCGATCTCTGGAAGATCCACCCATGGTGGGAACGAACTCTTCTTTCCATCCTATATGTTCGTTGGAATTAACAACAGAAAGTTGTAGCGGTTCCATCATAACGTCATCATTGCATTCTTGATGTGCTTCTTAGAAAATGTTGCATGGGTATCTTATCGCAAGTTCTTTTTATCGTTAAACATCTGTTTAATTTTGAATTTGAAGTTCCTCACGAGGTTGACTTGATTTGACATGATTTACATCAAACGGGTGGATTCTGTAAGTCATCAACAATGTTTAACTCAGAGCAGAAATTTTATGGCGTACGGGAAATATTAACGTCAGTCCTTGAGCACAGACCATTTCGATCTTCAAACCATATTTGAACGAGCTTTTAAAAACTAAAACAAATATATGCATTAAATTACATTAAGTTTTTTTCGTGTCGCTTCTCGCACCGCGTAAAAAAGCGATGTTGAAGAAAACTTACTTATGGATCCTTTACACCTCCGCTGGTGCAAACGGCCGACTTGAAAGATCTCTATCTTGAGCGTTGCCCAGCTATCGCTTTAACCTGTTGCCTGGTTAGATTTCGGTCGACTTCTTTTATTTCTTTATTGAGGCTTCGCCGCCATGAGCCTCTATTCCTGCCTGTGCTGCGATGTCCCGCTGGGTTCCAGTCTAATGCTTGTTTACAGATTTCGTTTCCGCCCCTACGTAGAGTGTGGCCGACCCAGCCCCACTTCCGATCCCGAATTTCTGTTGAGATCCAGTTGTGAGGCCACCAGGCCCGAATTATATACCGCAGGCATCTGTTGATGAACACTTGCAGCCGTTGAGTGTTCTCCACTGATACACATCATGTTTCGCTAGCGTATAACAGCACAGATTTCACGTTAGAGTCGAAAATTCGTATTTTGGTGCGTTCACTTATCTGCCTGTTTTTCCAGATATTTCTTAAACTCGCAAACGTAGTCCTTGCTTTCTTGATCCGTGCGCCTATGTCGATCTTGGTACCGACGTCTAACGCCATTTGGCTACCAAGATATTGGAAGCTTTCAACATTCTCCACTGGTTGCCCGGCTACTGTGAAACTGGAAGCAGTCACCGTGTTTATATCCAACGATTTGGTTTTGTTAAGAATATTATTTTGAGCTTTTTAGTGGAATGTCTTCACTTGTCATAAGACGAGTTAGTACAATCCCATTGAATTCCACCACTTAATTGTATCTTGACAGATACGTATTTCGACCTCAACAGTAAGGCCGTCTTCAGTGTCTCGTACTTGGTCGTAAAGTCGAGTCGAGTCGAGGCCGTCTTCAGTGTCTCGTACTTGGTCGTAAAGTCGAGTCAAGTACGAGACACTGTTACTGTTGAGGTCGAAATACGTATCTGTCAAGATACAATTAAGTGGTGGAATTCAATGGGATTGTACAACCTCGTCTTATGACAAGTGATTTGGTTTTGTTGACGTTGATGACTAAACCTGCCGAGGAGGATCGCTCGGCAAGGTCGTTGAGCTTACTCTGCATATCAGAGCGCCGTTGCGCGAGGAATGCAACGTCATCATCCAATTCGAAGTCGTTTAGGTGCTCCATGCTCCTACCATAACAGCCCGCGGTTTGGTTCACGGTCAATCGCATCTACCAGAATCTCGTCGATTACGATGAGGAACAGTAACGGTGATAGAATACATCCTTGCCTCACACCAGCTACGACCCGGATAGGGTCGGACAGGACCCCATTGTGCAGCACTTTACATGAAAAGGCCTCGTACTGCGCTTCGATGAGGCCGATGATTTTCTCAGGAACCCCCTTGCGTCTCAGGGCGCCCCACATTCATTTTATTTATTTAGTCTACATCTAAACCAAATCGACCACGTTCTAATCGACGGTAAATTCTTCTCCGACATCACGAACGTCCGCACTTACCGCAGTGCGAATATTGAATCCGACCACTACTTCGTTGCAGTATGCCTGCGCTCAAAACTCTCGACGGTGTACAACACGCGTCGAAGTCGGACGCCGCGGCTTAATATTGGGCGGCTACAAGACGGTAGACTAGCCCAAGAATACGCGCAGCAGCTGGAAGTGGCACTCCCAACGGAAGAGCAGCTAGGCGCAGCGTCTCTTGAAGATGGCTGGAGCAGGCATTGAAGATCTGAGTGAGCGCAATGAGCATTGACCTCCCGTGATCATAGTATCCACGATTTGTGAACGAACGTGTCCACTCAACTAGCCTCCCATCATTGATCAGTGATGCTCGTTGCTATGATAAACAATGAGTTGGAAAGATCAGCCGATTGAATCCAAGTGAGCTTGCCCATAACGGCAAATCAAATAAAAGTGATTGGTGCGTAGTTTTCAAAATGTCACGAAAATCGGTTTGCCGCCGAGAAGCGGTTCTAAGAACAGCAACAGTTGAAATCCCAAATCAAGGCACAAAATGTGGAGTTAATAATTGTTCGTATGTACAATGTACTTTCAATACCTCAAACTTTGTTCGCCATTTCAAAGCCCTTCACCCTCGAGAATACAATTTAATGAAGCTCGGAGATCCAGTTCCTGAAGACCACCCACCGGAGAAGAAAAAACGAAGTGATCCAATAGTATCGGTAGCAATTAGCAAAGCTACGTTTATTGGAGCGTTGGTCAAACTGGTGACGATTCACTGTCTCCCTTTCACTTCGATGATGTGGAGTGGGTTTCGGGATATCATAAATCCGATATCCAATGCTCTGGGTGTTGTAGTGAACAGCCACAACATCAGAGATTTTGTGAACAATACAGCTCAAAACATCAAGAAAATTATTCGCTCCGAAGTTTCTGAAAAATTCATTTGCCTGAAGGTTGATGCAGCTTCAAAACTGTACCGGAGCGTTCTCGGTGTGAACTGCCAGTATATGTTGGATGGTAAATTGGAAAAACGCACTCTAGGTACTTATATTTCAATTGATATAAAATTTGGTTCTATAATTGCTTCATTTTTAGGCGTTATTGAGCTTTTTTAGCGGCATACTGGCGAAAATCTTTGCAAAGAAGTGTTCAAGCTCACTACGGAATACGGTATCCAAAAGTCGCAAATCTTTTCCGTAACAGTCGATAATGGAGCGAACATGATCAAGATGATCAAATCGATGAACGAATGTGTATCCAAGGATTTTTTTCATGAAGATGGTGAACTACCTGACGATGAAATTATAAATGAAATGACAGTTGATCCAGACGAACTGGAAGCTATTGATTATGCTACGAACAATCTTATGGAAAACTTAGAGAAAGTTGTTATAGAAAACGGCGCGTTATGTGTGCGATGCGATGCACATACTTTACAACTTGTAGTTAACGAAGTATGTAAAGCTTTCGATGAACCTCTAAAAGGAATCGCTAAACTCGCCAAAAAACTAAGATGTGGCGAATTTAAACGTATTTTCGAAATAACGAAGGGTGTAAAGCTTCCTCATATACCAGTGAAAACTAGGTGGAATACTAATTATGTAATGCTACGGGATTTTCTGGAGCAAAAAGAATTTTTCATCAATCTTGGTTCCCAGTACAAAGAATCAGGTAAATTTCAATTTCAATAGATATACTAAATTCATCTAACAACATATGTTTGCATTGCTTTTTACAGATCTCACTCAATACTGGCATTTCATTGAAAATTGTGTAGAAGCGTTCGAACCAATTTACGAAGCGACAATTATCATCCAGAAAAAAGATTGTTCCCTCAGCGAATTTTATTATCACTGGCAGAAGGCGATTTGCCTTGTTAGCATGTTAGACGATGTCAACGTTTTCAAGCAATCCCTCATGACATCGTTTGAGAAACGTGACAAGATTCTGCTGGAAAGCCATGCTTTACGAGCTGCATTATATCTAGATCCAAGATTTAATTACGCTGGGTCGAAAATTTTTACACCCGCTGAGAAAGAACAAATTGTGGTAGGAAAATGACCCCATGGGGAGCACCTCCCCTTCTCTTCCACAACATAAATAATTTGATAACATTGCACCCAAATGCTTTCAAGATTTGCACATTCGGTTGTAATACGTCCGAGTAAAATAAAAGTTGTGACGATAATAGGAGGGGGGGTGTTCTTTCAAAACCCATCTCTCCTCATATTTTATCACATATTTACCATTTTCATTGGAAAATCCATATACTTTCAGGATTTTTTAGTACAACTCTCCTCTCGCATCAGTCGGAATGATAGTGTAGAAAACGTTGATAGATCTGCAGAAAACTCCCAGTTCACTACTGAAAATAAAAAGTTAAGCCTGCGCGATTTTCTTGACAAGAAATATGGCCCGAGCGCAGTGAAGTCGCCGATAAATAGTACCATAGAAAACAAAATACGTGATGTGCAATTCACGCCTCAACAAGACCCGGACGATGAGCATTTCGATGTGCGTCAATACTGGATGATAGCAAAGTATGAGAATCCCTTGTTGTGGAAAATTGCAGATACTATTCTGGCAATTCCGGCAATACAATCGTTTGAAAGAGATTTTAGTTTTTTCAATTTGATATTAACGAAACAGAGGAGTCAACTATCATCCAAACACATGGAAAACGTCATGCAAGTACGAACCAATTCGGAATTGATTAATAGTGCACTGAAACTTGCGTTCGAAGATCCATAACTTTTTTCGTTGTGTTATTATATGTCTAAGAACTACCTACAATACCTAATATCATAAATACCGACAAGCAAAATAAAAATATTTCTGAAATACAAAGAATCTAAGATAAATTTATTTACTCAAATCAGTGCTAATAATCCAATTGCTATTAGCATCAGTATATCTACCGTAACTATGGTAAAATTCCCAACAGTGGACCCCCTAGTAGCGGAATTTCGCTCTTCCTGTATTAAATTCGGATGATATCTAATATCAAATTCTGCATCTCTCATTCACGATACATACATTAAACACTTAAATACACGACGTTATTCGTTGAAATTAACTTTTCAAAGTTTGACTGAATTTGCCATAAAGTAGACCCCCTAGGGGTCCGTAATAGGAAATTGCTTCCCTATAGTCGACACTTCAACGGATTTTCATGTTCCGTTTCGGGATTTCATAGAAAAATATTTATATTATGTTGTAATAATGCAAATATGGCTGTAGGGTCTACTATAGGTCATTATACCCTAGGGTGTGTAAAGATAATGTTGATTTACATAGTAGTTTCTTGTTGAAAGGCGATCGACTCAGTGTCACCTTCATACCTAAGTACCACTGGATTGTTACGTAATTACTGGGTAGGATTTTCCTGGAGCAGCCATGATAAATTTTATTTCGCAACATGCTCGTAAACATTTCCACTCAGCTTAACCGAAATAGCTTTTTCAAAATGCTTCGATTTATTTTGAGGTTTCCCTAATGACGAATTTCGTTGAAAATTAAACCTACATCTTTATACATTATAGAGTGTACTTTAATAATTGCTTGTTTATGTGTTTCTATGCACGCTTTATTTTGTTTCTATACTGGCTCGTATCCCGCAACAGGGAATTGTGGGAGCAAATTCATATTCGAAAAACAAAAGCCGATTGATATATTTCATTCTAAACTGATATTCTATATGGATGCAGTATCATCGATAACTTTATATAAATAAAAAGTTGAATCCGTATTTCGTGAATTGTTTGATTCAGAAAGGAAGCCTTAATCACTCTGATCAATATTATCAATCATGCAGAAAACCATGAGCAAGCAAAATCCCATTTGGTATAAATGCTCTTTATTAATGATTACAATTTATTCAAAACCTGAAAACCGTATTTCCCGTACACTTTCAGAATTGTTCACTTCATTTCCGTAGGTGATTTTCTTCACTCAGCAAGTTTTGGATAATGAGCGATGATGATCAAATAGTTTCTGGGCGATGAATGTCATTATTCAGTGAGTCAGATTGCTCAACGCCTACCATTCTATTGATCATCAAATAAACCTAAAATGGACCGATTTTTACTCACGAACTGATTTTTTTCAATGCCTGGGCTGGAGAGACGCTGCGCCTATGGCTCGATCCGCCATTGGTAGCACCGCAACCGCTGCACTTGGCACGGTGCCCCGAATCAGAGAAACGACTGGTATGACGGCGAATGTGAGAAGTTAGTAGAAGAGAAGAATGCAGCATGGGCGAGATTGCTGCAACACCGCACGAGGGCGAACGAGGCACCATATAAACAGGCGCGGAACAGACAAAACTCGATTTTCCGGAGGAAAAAGCGTCAGCAGGAAGATCGAGACCGTGAAGAGACGGAGCAACTGTACCGTGCTAATAACACACGAAAGTTCTATGAGAAGTTAAACCGTTCACGTAAGGGCCACGTGCCACAGCCTGATATGTGTAAGGACATAAACGGGAACCTTTTTACGAACGAGCGTGAGGTGATCCAAAGGTGGCGGCAGCACTACGAAGAGCACCTGAATGGCGATGTGGCAGACGAAGATGGCGGTATGGTGATGGACCTGGGGGAACGCGCGCAGGACATAATTTTACCTTTGGAATTGAAAGGGTGTTTTTCGACTGGATGGGATGTACTGTTCGGAGGATGGCTTTCTCAGTCTGAAGTATCAAAACGATGGTTTAGTTACTTGCCCGACGTTTCGGTCGATGGGTTATGGCCTTTTTCAAGGGTCGCTAAAACATGTAATTACATTTAACATATAACATGAATACATATAACATAAAACATAAATGTTGAACTCACTATAGTCTATCGTCTATCGTAAATTATTGTTAACCACGTTCGATCAGTGGTAGATAGGGTGCTTTTCATGCTTGCCTGAATATTGAGTTAATTTGTGATTACAATTTGAAATGTGTGGTAAATTATGTAACTTATTAAAAAAAAAAAAAAAATACAAAAAAAAAAAAAAAAAAATTACAAATAGTAAGTTACATAATTTACCACACATTTCAAATTGTAATCACAAATTAACTCAATATTCAGGCAAGCATGAAAAGCACCCTATCTACCACTGATCGAACGTGGTTAACAATAATTTACGATAGACGATAGACTATAGTGAGTACAACATTTATGTTTTATGTTATATGTATTCATTAGGGCAGTTCACATTTTAAAAATGTTCGAAATTTCCAACTCCCATATGTCCATTAACATCATTTTGATAATATAGGAGTCCTGGCAAAATTTCAGGCAATTCGGTGGCCATTTAGGGGTGGCGCGAAGTCAATTTATGTTTATATGGAAATTTGTATGGGAAAAACTTAAAATTTATTCAAGTCTCCCTACAACTGTCAAATCGTGATGAACTCAAATAAACATCCCCAACCTCCATTTTTGGGATCTATTTGAGCTCAATCAGTGGGTAACTCATTAATTTTGATTTATATTTCCACTGCTACGTTGAGGCTAATTACACCATTTTAGCCATTTATCCCATATTCACACTGTCAATAGAACCATCCAATCCACTCATAACTAATGTGTTATCCGGAGGTCTCATTTATATAGATTCCAAAAAGGGAGGTTGGGGATGTTTACTTGAATTCATCACGATTTGACAGTTGTAGGGAGACTTGAATAAATTTTAAGTTTTTCCCATACAAATTTCCATATAAACATAAATTGACTTCGCGCCACCCCTAAATGGCCACCGAATTGCCTGGCATTTTGCCAGGACTCCTATATTATCAAAATGATGCTAATAGACATATGGGAGTTGGAATTTTCGAACATTTTTGAAATTTGAACTGCCCTAGTATTCATGTTATATGTTAAATGTAATTACATGTTTTAGCGACCCTTGAAAAAGGCCACAACCCATCGGCCGAAACGTCGGGCAAGTAACTAAACCATCGTTTTGATACTTCAGACTGAGAAAGCCATCCTCCGAACAGCATAATTTAACCGGCTCCAGATCTCCAAGAAATCCAGGAGGAGATTGGCCGGCTGAAGAACAACAAAGCCCCTGGGGTTGACCAACTACCAGGAGAGCTATTTAAACACGGTGGTGAGGCACTGGCTAGAGCGCTGCATTGGGTCATTACCAAGATTTGGGAGGAGGAAGTTTTGCCGCAGGAGTGGATGGAAGGTGTCGTGTGTCCCATCTACAAAAAGGGCGATAAGCTGGATTGTAGCAACTTCCGCGCCATCACATTGCTGAACGCCGCCTACAAGGTACAAATTTTATGCAGTACCAGGCGGGTTTTATGGGCGAACGCTCCACAACGGACCAGGTGTTCGCCATTCGCCAAGTACTGCAGAAATACCGCGAATACAACGTGCCCACACATCATCTATTCATCGACTTCAAAGCCGCATATGATACAATCGATCGGGACTAGCAATGGCAGCTAATGCACGAACACGGATTTCCGGATAAACTGACACGGTTGATCAAAGCGACGATGGATCGGGTTATGTGCCTAGTTCGAGTTTCAGGGGCATTCTCGTGTCCCTTCGAAACCCGCAGAGGGTTACGGCAAGGTGATGGTCTTTCGTGTTTGCTATTCAACATCGCTTTGGAAGGTGTAATACGAAGAGCAGGGATTAACACGAGTTGTACAATTTTCAATAAGTCCGTCCAGCTATTTGGCTTCGCCGACGACATAGATATTATGGCACGTAACTTTGAGAAGATGGAGGAAGCCTACATCAGACTGAAAAAGGAAGCCAAGCGGATCGGACTAGTCATCAACACGTCGAAGACGAAGTACATGATATGAAGAGGTTCAAGAGAAGACAATGTGAGCCACCCACCGCGAGTTTGCATCGGTGGTGACGAAATCGAGGTGGTAGAAGAATTTGTGTACTTGTTCTCACTGATGACTGCCGGAAAAGATACCAGCAGAGGAATGCAGAGACGCATAGTGGCTGGAAATCATACGTACTTTGGACTCCGCAAGACGCTCCGATCGAATAGAGTTCGCCGCCGTACCAAATTGACAATCTGCAAAACGCTCATTAGACCTTTACGGACACGAGACCTGGACGATGCTCGTGGAGGACCAACGCGCACTTGGAGTTTTCGAAAGGAAAGTGTTGCGTACCATCTATGGTGGGGTGCAGATGGCGTACGTGGAGGAAGCGAATGATTTACCAGTTGCATCAGCTGTTGGGAGAACCATCCATCGTTCACACCGCCAAAATCGGAAGACTGGGCCGGTGGGCCAGGCACGTAGCCAGAATGTCGGACAGTAATCCGGTGAAAATGGCTCTCTACAATGATCCGACGGGAACAAGAAGGCGAGGTGCACAGCGGGCAAGGTGGATCGATCAGGTGGAGGACGATTTGCGGACCCTCCGCAGACTGCGTGGTTGGCGAAGTGCAGCCATGGACCAAGCTGAATGGAGAAGACTTTTATGTTTCATCCCAGTTTTCATGATCGTTTAAAATCCTATTTTTTCCAATCTCAGCATGCATGATTGATGCCGCGATTCAATCTTCGAAATCAATCTTTAGAATAGTGTTTTAGGTACACAATTTAGTGTAAAAATAAACTGAATATGCATAGAAATGGTTGATGTGTTTTGGATAAATAGTACAGTCGAGATAATGTAGACGAAAAGATTCTGTATCCGCCGAATTTCATCGATGAATGTAGAGCTGCACAATCTGATAAAACTTTATATATAACAAACTAACAGTGAAAAGGGAATCACTTTAAAAAGGATTAGTTGAAGCATAAACACAATTTTCAATTAGTGACCGGTAGATACTGTGTCAGTTGTTAGGAGAGCGTGATTTATTGGCATTATTTTGTTGTAGTTTTTGACGTTAACTAAGAGCTGATCTCTCAGGCATTTTTTCGCTTCTCATCATCCAAGAAAATGTCATAAATATAGTAAGCCTTTATCGAGCGTGAGAAGCTGGATAAAATAAAACCTAAGCAAAACTTTTATGTAACATGTGTTGGTCATCATTCTGTGATAAATTCCAGTACTTTTTCGCAAAGATTTCAACTTCGAAAAAAATCTCCAAATTGCCCACGGAGAAGACTTGCTTGTTTCCAATTTCAAATTTTCTTTACTTTACATTAGGGTGATTTTTTATGTGTAATGAGTTCATTACTATTTTCTATACTAATAGTAAGTAATAAATGCGTCTTAGCATTTATTTAATTGAATAAAACAAATATTGGTAAGGAAAATTATTTTGAGCTTTTTAGTGGAATGTTTTCACTTGTCATACAAGGGAAATATTAGTACTTTTTAGAATAAAATATAATAATAGTTTTTGAGACCGCCAAGTTTTGATTGATTTTGAAGACGCAGTATTTTCATTGGTTGGTTTCATCTTTAAATCGATTGTATCAGCTTCCTAAGAAACCATCAGTACTCAACGAAACAGTACAGTGCAGGATCCCACGAAAACAAATTTTACATTTTGAGCCTGTGCTTCTTTGGATCTTTATCTGCAACAATAATAATAATTGACTATTTTCTAACAAGTTTGTATTTGTAGCTTTGAAGCTGCGGAAGCTTTGTACTGTACCTACAAGCTGGACGTAGTAGATTTATATTATTCACAAACTCTTCTTTAATGATCACAGCAAAATTAGAGTGCGATTTTGTGTTGCTTCCGTCTTGATGGAGATATGATTCAAATCCTTTATCTGAACCATTGAGTTTGATAACCTTTCTGTTGCAACAGACCACGGTAACTTCGTAAATATAAAACTTTCATTGGTGAAAAAAGCCCTAATTTACAATTTGATGTGAATTACGCCGAATAGATTACCGTTTTGACTCAAATTACGAACATGACTCATATTTCGAACACTCGCTTTTAAACGGTTGTTTTGATTGTATTCGTGTAATTTTCTCCACAAAAGCTTGAGCTTGTTTGTGATCTTGATCCTCAGTGTGGAAAAGCAATGAAAATTTTAGTTTTAGGGCGCTAAAACGCAAGTGTTCCGAATATGAGTCATGTTCGGGATTTGAGGCAAAACGGTACTAGATTGTAAAAAATACTAAATAATATGCCCAGTTCATATACAGCTTTTGGTAGGTTCTTATACAGAATTGCTAGAAAACCTAACAGTCGCTGGTTGAGTGTAGAGAGGGTTTTCAATTACTGTATTTGGAAAAAGCGCTGATTCATCTATCCTACACGCCCGAATGACAAGCATTGGTTGGAATGGCAATTCTCAAAACATATTACTTTTTCCAGGTTTAAGAATAGTAAAAGAAACCTAGCCAAAATCGTGCTGTCCATGCTCGTCGGTAGGCTTCTGCGATCGCCTAAGAAAGAAAAGTGTTCCACTCTCTTGGTTGCTCCGCCACGCTCTCACCTGTGGGTACGGTTTCGTCGGTGCTGTTGATCCGTCGTCGTCACCTTCTCAACCCGATCGCGAACTGCGGATCGCCGCAACAGTGCCAAGCAACCGTTGGCTCAGCATTCGTTCGTAGACCGTCGCTGCGGTGAGATCTTGTGTGTGACGTCGATCGAGCGGGCACCGAGTACGTGTGTGTGGAAAACCGCGGATTCTCGACTTCCCGTTCCCGAGGAGAAAGGCCAGTGGCTCGTCGCGGGCGAAAGCAAGAACAACTGCAATAACTCAGACGAGTGGATAAAAAAAAACTGGTGTGGAAATAAGTTCGCGCGCGCGTGTTAGTGAGCAACGGGTTCGTCGCTGGATGATAGTCGCGAAGTGCGTTGAAGTTCCCGTTTCTTTTTTTACTGGTCGGTTGTTGTTTCTGAGGAGGAAGTTTCTTTTTGCCTCCCGGGGTCGGACCCATGCAGAGTTCGTTGTGGGTTGGTATGTGTGCGCGTTTCCCGAACGTCTCCGAGTGTGACTTTTACTTGCGGAGGCATTGCGGAAGCTCTTCTGAGGGGGGATTATCGCGTTTCACTAAGGAGAATTTCGCCTGAATATTGATGTGTAGAACAGCCCAGTGAAGCAAATTAGCATACATTTTGTGCGTATCGAAAAGAGTTTGGTGAACTACTTGAGTAACATATCGAGTGAGCAAAGTGCGTGTGGGGCAAAGAAAAAGTCCAGACGGATGAATATTAGCGAAGACAGGAAGGCAACGAAGCGAAATCAATTTGGGATTCAGGTGGTGTTCGATGAAATGGGCTGTTGTCTGTCAGCAGTTCTACTTTCGATGGTATTCGCCTGAGGCTACGTGCTTTTTCGTGGATTAGAAACAACACAATGAGAAGGTTGAAGCCATATAGCTGTTAAGTGATCAGACCGAAGAAAGTGTATTTGATCGTGTTCTGGTTGATTAAAACACCAATCAAAAAGGCTGTTGTCAGCACAAAAGAAGCGAGAGGGAGACGAATTTTCCGACCAGGTACAGATATGGTTGGAAGTGAAACTAGTTGCTTGGTGTAAGTGCCCGGCTGGTAATTGAAAGGCCTTGAATCCAAGTGAAGTGAGCACGTAAGAAGAACCTATTGGTGTCAGCATCGGTTACGCTTTGCAGCATCTACCGGAACAAAGCCATCACGGAACTAATCCCCCGTTTCGGAAGACAAACAACTCAGTTTCAACACAGTGTCGGTGTTTGTAGAAAATATCTCTCTTGCTAACGGATTGCTCCGGATCGGGCGTTGAATGTACCAGAGTTGACATAACCCATATTTCGCCATTCAAGCCTCCATGCAAGTGTTGCAAATGATAGTTAAACCAAACAAGATTGAAGCAAATCTCGGTTTGTTTGTGTGTGTGTTTGTATGTGCATCGGAAATAAGCAAAGGAAGAAAAATGCTCTAACCCCTAAGAGGATTAAAGCTTGAATCAACACACCTCTTCGAGACGGTGCGTCGAAAAAAAAACCGAACGACCCAAAGGAAAAGGAAAGTGGAGCGGAAAATCCTTTAACCCTTCTTGGAACGAAACGAACCGTGGAAGACCCAATACCAGTAATTTTCTTTTCTCCGTCGTGGAATATTTGCGTAGTTTGACAACGCAGGGAGGGAAAACGAGAGGCGGTTGACTGTCGCCACCGTAAGCTGACCCCTTGCCAGTGCTTCAAAGTGATTGTGAAGAATGTTTTCAAAAGGGTGAGAATCCTCAGCTGGTGGAAAACAACACCAAAGTTAAATTCAAGTGATTAATTCGAAACAAAGGGAGTTAGTGTTTTTTTTGGAAGAAAGCGAGTGATGCAGCGGATGAAATAGAAACCTTTCTTCAAGTTGATACTTAGTGGAGAATAATTACTGGCACCATTTGCGCGGATTATGTTCATGGTTTGCACCGGGTGAATATCTTCAAAATAAGGTAAGGAAGGATTATGGTTTTTCTTTCAATTAAAGAAAACTTTGTTGTCGTTTGTCAACTAAAATATGTACATAAGCTTGATATGATCACGTTATTTTCGGTAATGTTCTACAAAATATTAATAAATCAGTACTTTTAAAAGCAAAAATTGCAATTAGACGATTATGTAGGAAAGGAAGGTCTTGCTACTAGAGAACAAGACCACTTTTGTAGCCCCACTATGGTGCCAATGAAAATGATATTAAAAAATTTCTAAAAATGGTAATATTACCAGTTTTATTACCCCCAATAACGTTAACAACGATATTGAATACGTTCCAAATTGATAACGTGGCAGTCAGCTGCTGAGAGGAAGCAGAAAGAGCCGTACACTGAAACAGTGAAAATGGTCGTTCTGTAGAGTTTGATGAGTTTTTCAGGGTGAGCACCCCACAATAATCCAGAGATAGAACGAAGAAAGTTTCCAGGTACAAACCAATTAGGGTATTTAAAAGTTGTTATTACATATTATCTTTATTAGAGAGACTTGCAGCCCTAGGCTGGCTCATCTCTGTATTCCAAAGTCAAGTTTTAGTTTATGTCATCCTTCAACAGCATGAGTAGCAGTTTACCTGAGTTCCACTTCTCAATAAACAAAACCGATTTAGTTTTTTGCTAAGGATAATGCATTTTTGCACATGGGCTTCTTAGACAGATCACGGCATCATCTGCATATTTTTTGAGTGTACATTAACCTTCCAAAAAAAATACATAGACATTATGGTTGTGGGCCACCATGAATAGCTTTTGACACACGACAGCCACGGCAAATCCGAATAATGTCAATAAACTTGTAGTTTGATAGCATACATAACACTGGACGACAAAATCAGAAATAAAAATGTATTCGCGATGCTTATGTGTTCCATCTGTAGCTCTCGACGTCTAAAATCGACTGGTCACTGGCGTTTGTTGTTTACGTGGAAAAAATTAGAGATTAATTGGTCACAAAGTAGGAACGGGTTCATCGCTTCAACGGCGTTGAAGTTACTTGCATGTTTGATTGCATGCTCATATGAGTGAAATTTTTATTATTTATTACGATATCTGAATGTCTTCATTAGTGTTTTCAGTCAAAATTAGGCCTTCCAGGTAAAACAATAGATTTGAAAACTGTTCAGCAGATTATAAACATAACAGCATATGGAGACGCATGGTAAATTTGTGTAATGATTCGTCTTGAGATTAAACTTTTTAGGCAAATTTTATCACATCCATTTTATTAAATAAATTAACAAGTGTGCACGCATTTGTATTGAACCTATAACTCTAAGCGCAATACTCCAGAGGCAGAGCTCCAGAGACTTGGATGGACATGCTGGGTTGATTCCGATTGGATATCAGGCGTAGTTGACCTTATAAACCAATTGATATTAATTCCAGGACGATTTGGCGAACCTAGGACGGTGAAAAGAGAGAAGTTCGAAGTGAGAAATGAGAAGTGAGACGCCTTACTTTTCATTCATCATTTCTCAGAGAAGTGAGAAGTGAGACTCTTGGCAAACTGACATATTCGGCCATATGACCTATTCGACCAAAAGAGGTATGGATAATTTGGCAAGAAGTCATTTGGCACAACTGCCATCTATCTATATATACTTCATGAAGTCATGAATCCATATGATGAAATGGATAACAAATATCATCGCTTTATACCTGGCTAAAACATACTTTCTCCGAAAGGATAACGTCTTTTTAAATTTATCTACAATCGGCGTAACTATGTGGATTTAGGCGGACATAAATCGGAAAATCGACTTTCACCAATCATGTTTTCACTATTTTTTTTTTCAAAAGAAGATTCAAAAGATAAGAAATCCTTAAAATGTCAGGTCCCTACGAGTTAAAGTTTTTGAGATATTAGTTATCGAAGATCAGAGAAGGTAAGAAACGTAGGTTTTCTCTTCAAAATTTTGCTTTCCTTCATACCAGTTTTTGAAAGGTTTTTTTTCTGATACGATACCAAGGTTTATACATATATTGCACTATCAGACCCGACGAGCTTCGTTTTGCCCAAAATTGATTTATACTCTGATTAATTTTCGAGTTATGAGAAAATTGATGTTTCATTTGTATGGGAGCTCCCCTGTGCGAAGGGGGGAGGGATCTCGAACCATCTTAAGATCCTTCCCCGGTACCAAAAACCTCTGCACAGAAATGTTCACGCTGATCGTTTCAGTAGTTTAGGGGTCTATAAGGTTCAGGCTGACAGAAATTCATTTTCATGTATATAGATTGTGAAGAAAATTAAAAGAGCTTGCATATCGTATTAACAAAAATTTGATATCATGAATGAAAAAAATAATTAAAAATAAAAATAAGAAGAAAACACTGAAAAATAGAGATATTTTCAACTTTGCAATTCAGCCACTTTTTTCCCCGCATTTACCCGCGGAAATATTTAGTTATGGATAATTTTTTGGATGTGTACTTTCAGGTTTCCACGGATAATCTAAAAAAAACAAATTCACTGTCTTCGACCAGAGGTCGCATAGACTGAACATTTAACATCTAGCTTTAGACAACGGACAGGTCATTCACGCAACAACCAGTGGACCAGTGGGAGAACTTTTCGCTTTACGAAAAGTTTTCTCCTTACCGGGGCGGGAGTCGAACCCACACTCCTCAGCACATGCTAACCGCAGGGCCACGAAGCCCATCTTGCGCAAACTTGCGAAGACGAGATTTGAAAAAAACACGTGTGACCAAAACATGTTTTTTCCCTCAATGTGCATCATAGCAAAACAAATTTCAACATTCATAATTAATGAAAAAAATGTCACTTATCATCAAAACAAAAAAAAATATATGTCAGGCAATTTAAAAACGAAATTTTAATGAATTTCATTTTCTGTAATTGAAAAGGTCACTAGACATTTAGGCATTAGAAAATTGTTCCAGTTGGTTTCATATTTGCATAGTAATAACTTGCAAATACAGGAACAATCGGGATATCGAGAAGGACATTCTTGTGAGACCGCATTGAACTTGGTGTTATCCAAATGGAAAGAAAACATGGAGCGTAAAAATACTATCGTTGCTGTATTTTTGGAACTCAAACGCGCATTTGAGACAATTTCAAGGCCCTTATTGTTAAAAAAATCAAGCGCTTTGGAATTTCGGGTTCTGCATATGAATGGTTCAGGAGCTATCTATCTGAAAGAACTCAAAGGACTGCTTTTAATAATTGTGTTTCAAATCCCGTGGAAAGCAATCTTGGTGTTCCTCAGGGAACTGTATTAGGGCTCGCTTTATTTATTATGTATATTAATGGCATGGGACGGTGTCGTGACGCTTATGCGCCATTCGGCTGGTAATCAAAATTACCAACCGACAACAATATGGATTGCGTGCTATCGCTAGAACAATTAACAGAAGTTTGTTCCAACAATGAACAGACTGTTTGTTCCAGAACTAGATCAAGTAGGGGAAGAGGCCCCAAAACGCCCCCCCGATGCAAAACGCCTTTTGTGGTTTCCGTCATATTTACCGTCATTAAGATGGCCGTAACAAAACTAGCATAGCATAGCATAGCATAGCATATGTGATTGTACAAATCGTGGGTGGCTATACAATGCTCAATTGAGCAATCTACTGTATATTGTCGCAAATTGGTACTTGGGATTAGTACCTTTTCCTATACAGTAGCAGTTGTATACCTGGCCACGTCCTTACAATCACGGAAGGAAGGGAAGGAATGTTAGTTCAACATCTACTAGTGAAGATGCAGGGAACCCATACTACCTTCATAGATGTCTCGGGAAGGAAAATTTGTGTTAGTGGGAAAGGTGAATAATAGGGAGCTCTATTCGACAATATAGAGCGTTTGTCAATAACAGTATATGCTGTAAAAATAATAAAATATATTCATCAATTTACTTACGAACCGTCCGAAGGAAAAACAAAACAAAACACAAAATTTCGGCAAATCGCGCGATCGTTCCGCCGTCCGAAACAAGAGCCAACTCGCACTGCACTAATTAACTTTATTACCGACCGCGCAATGCAAAACACAAAATTTCGGCAAATCGCGCGATCGTCCCGCCGTCCGAAACAAGAGCCAACTCGCACTGCCACTTTTAGATTGGCAACACGAAAGTCTAATTATTTCGATTAAACAACCATTAAGATGGCCGTAACAAAACTAGATCTAAAATTATGTAGGTTAGGCGAAAAAAGTTGCAAAATAGTGTATGGGAAGGTCGGAAAAACCGAAAATGTCCACATTTTAAAGAAACATCTAACATTTTGGCGAGGCAAAACGCCCTAGTGGTGCTAAACTACAATGTACTTGCGTCTCCACGCACTATCCATACCAGAATGCTGATTCACCGACGCATGGTACTTTGTGCCCTAGTAGTTGCCAGCTAAAAGGCGTTTTGCCTCATGAATTTTCCGGCAACAGAATATCACCACTTTTTTGAAATGTGAATAATATCAATATGATTGAGATTTTTGACAATTTTTGAATGGCTTCAACTAGCTATCTTGTTTAACTGTTGCATAATGTAAAAATACCCATGAATAGCGTTACAAATGAGACAATAAAGCAGTGTTTGCTTAGCTAGGGCATTTTGCCCCCCCTTCCCCTATCAGATTGCTGAACCTTAATAACTGAACCAAACTTCTTTATCATTCTCTCTTCCTCTAGCGCACGTATTCTTTCATATTGGTAGGTGTCGGTCTGTCGTGTAGTTCGCATCTCGGTTCGCATGCAGCACCGTTCGGCCCATCATTTGGCACCATCATTTGTATCGGTTGATGACAGTCAACCAATGATGATGCACTGCTAGATAGATTTATTTGTCAAACTTTGCTGTTGATTTTGCCAACGATTATATCTACTACAATATCCGTCGCCTCCACTTTTTTCATAGCAACCGAATATTGAGATTTTCTTTTGTACCGAATTTCAATATGGTTCTATTTATGATTTTCAGAAGAAATTCGTTTTTCTGATCTGTGTCCAATCTAATCCAAATTCAATCCGATCATATTCCATCTTATCCAAATCCTACCAAACACAAAACCAATTTAAATCAAAGCCAATCAATTCAAATTAATTCTAATACAAATTCAATCTAATCTAAATCCGATCAAATCGAAATGAAGTCTTGTCTCAATACGATCTAGTCAAAATCCAATCAAATCCAAACACAATCTTTTCCGAAGCCAATTTTATCCAAATCGGAACTAATCCAAGTCGACTCTAATCCAAAAAAAAATCAAATTCGAATCCAATTAAACCTAAATCCAATAAAGTTCAAATTGAAAACCAATCTTATTCGAATAAAAACTAATCCAAACCGGTTTTGATTTAAATCAAATCTTATCCAAATGCAATGTATTTTAAATCCAACCTTATCCGTATCTAATCTTATTCAAATCCAAAACAATACAAATCCAATCAAATTCGAATCCAATCTAATTCAAATCCTATTTAATCCTAATCCAATTGATATAAATCCACTCTAATCCAAATCCGATCAAATCTAAAGCCATTCAAATCCAAACTAATTCGAATTCAATCTAAACCAAATTTACTCAAATCCAAATCCAATTAAATCCAAATCCAACCTAATCTGAATCCACTCTTATGCAAAGCCGATCTAATCCAAATCCATTCAAACCCAACCTAATTCGAATCCAATATAATCCGAATCCGATCTAATCCTAATTCATTCAAATCCAAACCCAATTAAATCCAAATACAACCCAATACGAATCCAATCCAATACTAATCTAATCTGATCCAAATCCAATCTTATCCAAATCCAATCTTGTCCAAGTTCAGTCTAATCCAAATCCAATCTAATCTAAATCCAATCTCATCCAAATCCATTCTGATTCGAAACCGATTTAATCCAAATCCAATCAAACCCAAATTCAACCTAATTCGAATACAATCTAATTCGAATCCGAACTAATTCAAATCAAATTTTGTTCAAATTCAATCTATCCCAAATCCACTCTAATCCAAATCCGATCTTATCCAAATCTATTTAACTCTAAATCCAATTAAATCCAAATTTAAACAAATTTGAATCCGATCCAATCCAAATCCAGTCTTATCCAAATTCAACCTAATCCAAATCCAATCTTATCCAACTCAGATCTAATCTAAATCCACTCTGATTCAAATCCGATCTACTCCAAATCCATTAAAATCCAACCTAATTCGAATCCAACCAAATCCAAATCCAATTACATCTGAATCCAACCTTATTCGAATCAAATCTAATCCAAGTCCGATCTAATCCCAATCCAATATATCCAAATTAAATCTTATCCAATCAAATTTACCAACCGAAAACAATATGGATTGCGTGCTCGAAGGAATTCTCAAAAAGGTTTCTAAATGAATCTTCGAAATTTCCTAGAAAAGTTGCTAAAAAAATCCAGATGAACGAGCGAAAGAATACCTTTAAGAATTTTCGATAGAATCCCTGAAAATCTGAAGAAATTCCTGAATAAAATTTCGAAGTAACTTCAAGAAATTCTTTCTAGAGTATCCCAATCGTTCCCCAGCTTAACCCCAGTAAGTGTGACTTCTAAACTATCTTGCTTCATCAGAAGAACCCCAAAAAAAAACACTTTTTTCTTGCGTACAGATATTATCCAAACTGAGCTTTATTTCCTGGTGAAGAAAACAAATGTTAAAGTTGAATAAGGCCTTTTAGGTTTTCTCATCCTTAAAGCATTTTTGTAGCGGGAGTATTTTGGCATAGGTAATTGGTATTGTTTATATCAAAAACGTTTGATTCTGAGAACCGAAAAAAGGTATTTAGAAAAAATATTTTTTTGAAGTCAATGGTAAGAAATTATTGGATATTGAAAAGATTTTATTTTAATAAGGCTTGTAGTTAAAAGCTTTTTGCAGTAAAAGCTATTTTTGCTATGATAGTTTTTATTCCAAAGGCCTACTCAATTGAGTACCTTTTCGGTCTGAAAGAACATCCCATAGAGGTCTTCTCGTTTTTTTTCAAAGTCTGCACTCGAATTAGGACATCTTCCTTTAACGGTTCATTCGGATTTTTTGTTATTTTATTATAATCTAGCCCTTAAATTGAGCCATGAAAGCCAATGGAAGGGATAAACTGTAGAGAAATGGTAACTCGACTTGAATCGAGTCAAGCACGAGAAACTGAGAACGGCCTTACTGTTTAGGTTGAAACACGTATCTGTCAAAGGTACAATCAAGTGGTGGAATAAAATGAGATCCTACAAACTCGTTTTTTGACAAGTGTATAGGAATACGACCCGTAATGCTGGGTAGACACCTTTAGGTGGTGTGTTACGGGGTAAGATCTACCACGGTTACATTGCCAGCTACAGGCAAATCCTGACCCAATGAATACCTTCCTTATTATCCAACTCCGTGGTACTTATGAGGGTGTCGCTAAGTCGGTGGCCTCTCGTTAAGTAAGTACTACATCAACACTTCCTTCCTCTCCCTAGTTACGGTGAAGATGGGCGTGGCCAGGAGTAGTAATCCTCATGCTTTTGTTATTTTTGTTTAAGACTGGAATCAAGGACCACTCCCCTTCTTGATTTCTGATAGCATTCTAGATAAGGATCTCAAAAGTAAAACATGAGTATCACTAGTGTCCAATCTACGAATTACACCGTAACAATGCTAATGCTATGCTAATGCTAATGCTAAGTGTATAGGAATACTGTCGCGGTTTTCCAAATGTCCACGCAAAACCCACAGGTTATTGACAAAGTCCTACGTAGAGGTGTGCACCGCCGCGCCACGCCACCGCCGCCGACATTTTTGCATCGGCGCGCCGTTTAAAATTTTCCACGCCGATTTAAATTTGAAGAAATATGCCAAATTTTCTGTGGAAATTCCGAAGATTCAGTGGCAGGTCCGTAGAATGATAGATTTCAACAACATCACGTTGAAACTCCAGAGAATTTTTGGGGAAGATACCAATGATTTTCATGAAAATTCTATACAATTTCTCATTAAAATATCGAAAAGCTCTGCGTAAGAACTAGGCTAAAAACTTCGTGTGAAAATTGCAAAGAATTTTCCGTTGAATTAAAAAAAAATAAAAAATCATTAAAATTGATTTTTTGAACGGCAAAAAATGTCGTTCGGCAGAAAGCCATATGGCCGAAGACCACAAGGCTAAAAGTTGTTTGGCCGTATATGTAGTTTAACCGAAAACACTATTTGGTAGAAGTAAAGCTTGTTTTAATGTTGTGAAATCATCGATTATGTTTACTTAATTTGACATCCAAAATTAATTTTGATATTGGTTTCCGAAAACAAACACATTTTGATGTCCCACCATTCAATTCAGTAATAGGTATACAGCAAAATGAGATAAAAATATGTCATCAATCATGATGATTCATATTTGAAAACAAATTATAAATCAATTTGATGTCAAAATCAAAATATGTTTTCTATATGCTCTCATTATGTTTTCAGATTTTGCTAAGGTATCTAGCATAAGGTTATTTGCCCAAGAATGTCATTTGGTGAAACAGTTCATTTGACTTAATTACAATTTTCGAGATCTCTTTGGAATTACCAAGAGCAGCTCCTTGTTTTTACCAAGGAGAATTGTTGGGAATTTACATGAGAATCTCTTCAGATTATCCACGGAAAGTTCCTATTTAGTTTCTGTTGAGTATTCTTTGAAATTTACACAGGCAATTGTGACTGGTAAAAGGGATGCTTTAACGTTGACTTCCTGAATCTAGAATGTTTGAGACAATTAGTTTTTTTTTATCCTTTATTAGAGTGATTTTTTGCAGGGATAAGTTCATCACTAAACGGCTAGTTTGGCCTAGTCAACTTTAAAACAACGGAAAAATGCTCGAAATTTTTAATGATTTTTTTTTGGATTTCTGCAGAAAATTCTTTCTATTTTTGATAAGAAATTGAGAAAAGCGACAGGCAGCCAAACTGGTAATTTGGCCGAAAAAGTCGTTTGCCCTAACATGTCGTCTAGCCGAAACGATCATTGACCGAAAATGCCGTTTAGTCGAAAAGGATTTTTGTCAGAATGGGCCTTTTGGCCAAAATGTCAATGACTGAACGGGTGATATTGTCAAAAATGCCACTCGTTTAGCTAAATGGCCTTTTTGTCAATTGACCATTGAACAAAATTCAGTAGCCTCTCTACTTTTAGGTCGATACTGGCCCTTAGACCAAAACCATTTAGCCAGACCAGACCAGACCATTTAACAAAACTAAACGTTTAACGTTTTAACTGTTTTTTTTTCAATTTCGTTTATTTGGTAGGGTTTTAACTGTTATCAGGTTATCAGCGAAAAGGAACATTTGGCCGAACTTGTGAAAAGTTGTCTTTTGGCTAAAAATGCTGTTCGGCCGCAAAAGTCATTTGACCGAATAGATCATTTGACCAAGAACGTCTTTCGGTAAGATCTCCCAGATAACCAGAGTGCATGCATAATAGAATTGTTTTTCTATTATGTGAGGCCTATGATGACAAATTAAATTGTATACCAGTTGTGAAAACGCTTTTTAACAAGCTCTATTTGAGAGATAATCCGATATCATTTGAGTTTGGTTGCAGGTATATGTGATGTCAACAAATGAAACTGGAATAAACTCGTAAAATAGCCTACTATGCAGGAAAATTTATAAATAAACTGATGAGCTTTGCACCACAATGCAATTTTAATGAAATTAGGATCGGCAAACGATTTCAAACGTGCTTTTGCGATGTGGGTTCGTCTGGGATGTCATTTGGAAGAAAGATCCATTTGGCACAAAAATGTCCTCTCTGCAACCTCCTTTGAAAAGTGTTGTACGGCTGAATTTATCATTGTGCCAAAATGGCGTTTAGCCGAATAGGTCATTTGACAGGAAATGCCGTTCGGACGAAAGGGTTCTTTTGCAGGAAGGATATTTCCGGGCCAAACAACTATTCCTATCAAACTGCATTTTCGGTCAATGATTTTTTTTCAGCTGTTTGTCGCTTTCGGTCAAACCATTTTCGACCTGATAACAGTTTCCTTCAATTTGGCTTAATGGGATTTGGTTAGATGACTTCTGGCTTAAAGGCCAGTATCAACTTAAAAAGTAGAGAGGTTACGAAAGCTCGTTCATCAGGCCAAATGGATGGATATTTTTGACTAAATTACAACTAAACTAAACTGAACACCGGCACATCCTTTATAGTCAGCAGACTACGCATAAGGTTAGAGGTGCCGGTAGGGCCCAGTACGAGTCTTTACTAACCTTATACAGAAATAAGAAAGACTTCGGAAGCTAACGATCATCCACTGTAGCGTTTAGTTAAAGAAATACTTGTCTTAATAGTTAATTAATGTTTCGTAGTAATAGCAGTAGCGGTAGTAGTATTACTAGTAAGTTGTAGCAAAAAAACTTAGTAGATTCACTAACCTCTATTCGCGTAATGATCTTTTCTAGTAGACAATATTACCGTTGAGATTTTCAAATTCATTCTACAAACACTTAAAAATAATAAAAATTTCAAACTATAGGAAAGGTCGAAATAACATTCTTTATATTTATATGACCATAGAACTATTTATTGAGCCATAAATGTGTTTGTGTATGAAATGTGTATGGACCAGCTCCCGGCTGAACTTCTCAAACATGGCAGTGAGCAGCTTTATGAAGTTCTGCACCATATTATGTCGAAAATATGGGAAGACGAGGGAATGCCTGCTAGCTGGTTGGACGGCCTCATTTGCCCTCTATTTAAGAAAGGGCACAGACTGGAGTGCGCCAATTACCGAGGAATAACCCTCCTTAATTCGGCGTACAAAATTATGTCCCGTATTCTGTTCAACAGATTGAGACCGCTTGAAGAGTCCTTCGAATACCAAGCAGGTTTTCGTGAGGGCCGATCAACGACGGATCAAATGTTTACCCTGAGACAAATCCTTGATAAATTCCGGGAGTACAACTTGCAGACACATCATCTGTTTATTGATTTCAAGGCGGCGTGAAACGGAATGAATTATGGCAAATTATGCTTGAACATGGTTTTCCGGCGAAACTGATACGAAACTGATTCGTATAACGTTGGACGGATCGAAATCAAGTGTAAGGGTTGCGGATGAAATATCGACGTCATTTGTTACCTTAGATGGATTAAAGCAGGGTGATGCACTCTCGAATCTACTGTTCAATATAGCGCTCGAGGGAGCGATTAGGAGAGCTGGTGTGCAAAGAAGCGGTACCATTATCACAAAATCGCATATGCTCCTGGGATTTGCGGACGATATCGATATTATCGGAATTGATCGCCGCGTGCCGTGCCTTTTAAGAGGGAGACAGCGAGGATTGGACTCACGATCAATACCAGCAAAACGAAGTACATTGTCGCTGGCAATCAACGTGGGTTCATTAGTGGTGGTGGTTGCGAAATGGTGCTGGATGGTGAAAAATTTGAAGTGGTAGAAGAATTTGTGTATCTTGGAACATTAGTGACGTGCGATAATGATGTTACCCGCGAGGTGAAAAGGCGTATTGCAGCTGCAAATAGGGCTTATTAAGGACTTCGTAACCAGCTTAAGTCCCGTAGTCTGCAAACGAAAACAAAACTCACGCTGTATACTACTCTGATTCTTCCGGTGGCTTTATACGGCCATGAGACATGGACGTTAAAGGAGGCTGATCGGAGAGCTCTCGGAGTGTTTGAGCGTAAGGTGCTGCGGACAATACTCGGCGGTAAACAGGAGAACGGCATCTGGCGGCGTCGTATGAATCACGAATTGTACCAGGTGTATAAAGGGCTGGATATTATTAAGCTTATACAACACGGCAGACTACGGTGGGCTGGTCACGTTGTTCGTATGCCGGAAGAACGTCAAGCGAAGATCATATTTAGTAGAGAACCCGGAAGAGGCCGCAGGCTTCGTGGAAGGCCGCGTACACGATGGCTTTTTGCAGTTGAAGAGGACCTGAGGGCGCTCAATGTTCAGGGTGACTGGAAGCGATTGGCCCAGAATCGAGTCCAGTGGAGAAGGATACTCCATTCGGCGTAGGTTCACCGAAGAGCTGTAGCCCATCAAGTAAGTATGAAATGTTAAAGTTGGACTTTTATTTCCGTAGGTAAGGTACAGCGTAGGTTACCCTTCAAAGATAGGTATTTGTTGACGCAACAAGGTTTGCAAATAATATAGACTTGAACTGAATAACGTGAGATACACAAAATGACTGAGACAGATAGGGTTTGGGTGAATTGAACAGGGTGAGACGAAGTGACATCGTGTGAAACGTTCGACGTAATGGGAAATGAACTTTTCAACCCTCCTAAAACCTGTATCTTAATTGGTTGAACGCATATGGCTCGACGACATAGTGATACACAATTCTCAAAATAGCTTTTTTATATTATGATACGTTTTCCAACATAGTCTGTTGTCTGACTATTTATTTGACTCATATAACCGAAGGGATCACAGCAACCACTGCGCGCGGACGGCTGCTGCTAAATTTTGCTGTCAAGTTTTTTCACCCGTTTTTGTTATTTGGCTGGTGGACAATTGTCTTAAACTACTTTTTTTTTTAAATATTAAGTGTGATTTTAAATATTAAGTGCAGTGATGTGGTGCCCACGCTGGTTGCAACCCATTCATCCAGGTTACGGATACATTCGGTGAGAGGTTCCAATTTTATCTCTTTTTTGTGTTATTATGTGCATCTTTACAATTATTAAATCATTGTAACATATAATAGTGCCTTTAGGCTAATATTTAGTTGGGATTATTGACTAAATGACTTGACTCTGATTTTATCGCTTTCGATACAGAGAAAGAACAAGCTTGCATGAGCGTTCTGTATTGAAAAGATAATCGTAGATTTGTTAATAGTTTGCACCACAAATAGATTGTAGTTCACCCAACTAGTTAATCTCTAGTTTTATTTTTTTATGTCTAAATATTGAGTTCGGCATTTGAAAAATTAATTATTAAAAATAACAAGATGCTTTAACAACTTTTATAACACAGTGTTTTATAAAATAGTTTTCAAGAAATTCTACCCGGGTAGAAGAAAACAGCAAAACAATAACAATTGTTACTTTTATTATATGCATAACTGAATAGCAAAATTTGATATTAGGTTGTTTGATATAGTTGCTAAAATAGAAAAAATAATGACAGAGATTGTTCGAGCGAATAACTCATAAATGACTCATTTTGGCATTATAGTATCAAACTAATAGCAAAATATTTGCAAAAAAGAAAATGCCAAAATCAGTTATTATTGATATGTTGAAAACTCAGATGATGATTAAATAACAAATTTGTTGTGATAGCAAAGTTTGTTTTTCATTTGTTGTGCTGCTCTCCTTACAACAACACATGAATAACGGATTTTGATAAAATAAGAAAGTGTGTTTGTTATTTTATGTTATTCATGAATAGCATAAAAATAACAAAACCTGATGTCACAGCAAATTTTGTTATTTTTATGTTATTAGTTTGATTTTCATCCTTACCCGGGTATACATTCAATATTTTACCCTTCTGATGTATTTTCGATTAGTGGGAAGTATTACATGAAATGTCCACAAACATTTTAGTTATTAATCAGGATTATGTTCCATACGTCAATGTCATATACTATGAAATATTCGATAGCCGCTCGCAGTGCACGCCTAAGCTAGAATTAAAGAAAATATGTCACACATTATTGACTGAATAAGGTTTATAAATGCGCTTTAAGTTTTCGTATTTTATCCGTAAATAGGTTATGCGTAAAAAAAATAAAGTGACAATTTGCAAAGGCTTTCTAAAATCATATAAACAAAATCTCGAGCGGAAGGTGGAGGAACTTGGATTCTAATGAGGCTCCAAATCCCATCACCATCCAGTGATTTAGCGAAGCTTATTGTGGCTTTGCAATAAACAAGATTTAGATATGGACAGTGAGAATATCATATTCATTTTAACTATTGTTATTGCGCTTAGTTGCGCTTGTTATATTTAATATATCGATTGAATCCCATATACCTTCTACATTCTACCTTTCTCATACATAAGCTTCTTCATGTGAAATTGATTAAACTTACCATTTTCATATTAATTGTTATTATATTCATTATACTCATTATTTCATATATCAATTTTCCTTCTTAGACTGCTTTGCGGAATGGATGGCATATAGAAAAATGTCTACCATTTCCATTCCCAAATCCTGGTAATAAATAAAATAGTGCCTAATAGATCGTGTTTAAATGCGCGTCGGTTTGGTTGAAGTAACGCGTTTCTCGATATGCAGAAGACATCGAGCTATGATTATTATGCGAGATATTATCGTAAGCGCGGGACATTCCTGATAATAAATAAACGTTGATAAAGCGTGCTTTATTAGTGTCCATCGATTCGGCCGTATAAGTGCGATCTTTATGCATTGTATAGTTTCTCTCCTCGTAGCGCGACCGTGAAGATAAAGGAATTTTTAAAATTAATTAGTGCGATATTGAAAGTATTTGTTTAAAAGTAGAACGGTCTCGAGGCCACGGATTTTTGTTCTGTTTTGCGCGGTAAATAATTCATTAAATTAAGTGCGCGATCGGACGGGTTTGTTCTAAACAGGACGGTCTCGAGATCGCGATTATTGTTCTACTTTGTGCGGTCAATAATTGAACTAGTTAATGCGCGAAAATAAAACTACACGTTACACACAGCATTCCGTTTACCAAAACGAACCCCGCTACACTCCCTACCCCATATATCCGACATCCCAGTGATTTCTCGTGGAAGTGCAGATGACTCGTCGGCTTCCATCAAAGCGAGTATCACGTCAACATTCTCCTACCCATTCCTTAATTGGCCTGCATTCGGACACGGCCGGCGCTGGTATTGCTTTATATTGGGTCACCAGTTTTTACACATTGAGGATGATGTTAGTCCCAAACATTATCTGTTGGTTCTCTGTGTAATTACAGCTGACCTGGCAGTAACGAAGTAGCAACCGTGGGCGGCCAATCATGCTCATGCTCATGCTCATTCTATTTATTTGACTCATATAACCTTATCATCAGACGTTACTTAGAACTCAGATATTAGAATGAATTAACGAAATACACAATAATCCAAAACCCCGTTTCTATCTGTAAAATAAAAAAAAAGCTTAAGCGAATATGTCTTGTACCATAATATTATAACAGAATTTTCAGAATCTCGATTATATGATCACAATCTAAAATATCCCATTACATTTTTATTCAAGATTTGTTACTTGGAGGCGACAACATTACCACCCGTCAACATAGACTACTTTTAGGTTGATACCTAAAAGTCATATCCAAGTCATGTCATATCCAAGAAATTATATGTTCTACTTTTACGTTAAACTAATTCACTGTCGTTGTAACTATTTTTTTATCTGGATTTACAATTGACAGACAGGCTGTAAAAATAACTACGACAAATCATAAACAATAACAGACATTTTAATATTATACTACTAAGCGATACTCAATACAAACAGTGTTTATGCGGTCAACATAGACTAATTCTCCTAAAAATTGGTATTAGTAACGGTAAAACTTATTTTCGGGTCCAGTTCGGTTTTTGGCCATTTAAATAATGTTGGTATAATCTATATTATTTTATCTCATTATATTCCTATTTCAAGAAGTGTTACTTGAAGGGGGCAACAGTACCACCCGTTGCCAACATAGACTGCTTTCAGGCATTGATTGTCGGCTCCAAGAAACTCTTATCTAAACTTTTCATTCAAATTCTGCACAAGTTTTACATTTCGTTTGTTGTGCGTTTTAAACGTTTTAAATAAGAGTTTCCATTATTTGCTTGGTTTATTATTGACAGACTGACAGGACAACGACAATGAAAAAGGGAAAAGGGAAATCTATACAAAAACAGAAATTTTGAGATTCTGCTAGCTATCACAATACTGAAACAAATAGTGTTCAAGTGGTCAACATGGACTAGTCCTTCTAAGTATTGGTCCTAGTAGAAGCAAAACTTCTGTTCGAGTCCAGTCTTGACAATTTAAGCTACCAGGTAGCTCCAGCTGGATACCCAAAAAAATAAAATTTTTCTTATGGACAATACACTAGTCGTTTGATAACTGCAACATGTTTTCGTTTCAGTTAGCACAGACCGTTTGATAACTGCGACGCATTTCAGACGTTAAATAATTGTCAGACGACGTCAGATGCAATAGAAGCGCACCTGATTTTGCAGTGCAATGCAGCTATCATCGACTTTGAATCGTTTTGAAATTCAGGTGTCCGATAACTGCAAAACTGATGTAACTATCGAATTGCAGTTAAATGCATTATAAATAAATGAATTTCCTGCAGTAGTCAAAAAAAAAAAATGCAAACTATTTTCCGTTGAAATCCAAAGATTTTTTTAATTGAAATTTACATTTTGAACAATCCCTCGCACACAATTCTAAAGAAGTTTTCCTTTAACGCTCCGGCCAATTCCTCGTAAATATTCCAGAGAATTTCCTTGAAAACTTCTTAGAGTCTTCTTAAGAATTTATTGTTTTATCGTTGGCCATGCCTAACTAACCGTCTTAATTATGCTAGACCGCTAAAACACACATTCTACCTGCCGCGCTCACATACAATCATGAAGAATTGTCTGTGTAAATTCCGAAGAACGGTCAACAGAAACTCAACAGTAACTTTCCGTGAATTTCCGAAGATTTTCCTGTGTAAATTCTGAAGCTTCTCATGTAAATTGCGACGAACTTTTTGCTGAAATTCCAAACAATTTTATTTAGGAATTCCAAATTCAGGAAAAACTTATAGAATTTTATAGTGAAGTTCATAAGATCTTTTATGCCAAATTCAAAAGATTCTTTCTTTGAAAATAAAGCCTTGAAAGTATCCCGAAAAAATGCATTTTTTTTAAAGGAGCTTTTGAAAAAAATGCCACGCAGATTCACGCCGCCGCCGCCACCGGCTAAAAAGGCTTTCAGCGTGACGCCAAAATTCTGACAAACGCCACCGCCGATGAATATCTGACCGGCGCACACATCTAGTCCTACGTGTTTGCCATTGTGGACAAAGAGAACCAACAGTATTTTTAGATAATTTGCTACCTTTTTATTCAACCCTTACATTATCGTTCTAATTAAGAAGAAGAATTAATTTGTCATCGTTTTAAAAAAATAACGTGCATGTTTATATACTACAAGGGACGGTTTATATACTACAAGGGAGAAAGAATTGATTGGAATTAAGATTTTCTTCAAAGCACCTTTAGATTTATCTGAGCGTTGATATTCTAAGTTTTTCTCCCTCCAAAAGTTGGCTAGACATTTATTTAGAAGTTCCGTTGAGCTATCGATTTTCTGAACTAGAACATAAACATCTCCCAGGAATCATTTCTGAAAATCTAGCGACGTGATCTAAAATAATTATATTTGCATATGCATAATGTTTTTTTTATGTTTTTATTAAAACGATTTTATTTTTCAAGCATTTGTTTAGTTTTACAAGAAATTTACATTTCAAATGTTTTGCATCATGTGCTTATATTTGGAGTATTTTTTTATAACTTGTTTTTTTTTTTTTGCAAATTTTCAAACTGTCCTCAGCGAGTTCGGTTTAGTTAATAAAAACAATTCCTAATCAATACTTTACTTTACAATACTTTTTCTTTGATCGTACGTGTCGAAGATTTCCTATAACATTCACTCAAAATACTATTATTACTGTTAGTTTCTATGCCTTTTAATTTCCACTCCACAAAATGAGGCATATAAAGATAAATTATTCACTAATAATGTTATCAGATGCACTCTAACTACTTCGACATCAAGGGAAATTAATTGACGCTTTAACAAGATTTAGGGTTCAACGAATGTCATTAAAAACTATGCAAACCGAAAGCTCTAGTCCAGCCTGCGCCTATTCCACACTGCCGGAGATCATCAAAACATAAAATCTCCCCTCGACTCTCTCCAAAAAGTGACAAAAAGACAAGAGTAAGTGAAATTGTCGGCCGGGTGTCAAACCGAAAATAAAAACTACTCTCCACTGACTGCCAGGAGCGCACCCAACTGAAGGTATTTTGTGCGGCCAGTTCACTCACCGCACCTTCAATTGCCGAGTGCACGTACCTATCCATTTCTCACACGGAATGCGGTGCTATTTGGAGAAAGGGGGTATTTGTACTTGCCTGCACGTTCGAATCCCAGTACCAACGACGTCTCCGGTCGTCGTGGCCGTCGACGTCTTCAAGTGAGGTATGATTTGGTATGTTGCACTCAGCCAAAGTTTGTCCAGCGCAGTCCTTCCCAGCGGCCTAAACAGCATAGCAGTTTAGCAGCCAGTGCAATGCCAGGTTTCTGTGTTTGGCGGTGCTCGTTAAGAAGTGGATTAAATGTCCCACATGGGTCGTTAAAACGATGCCGCTTTCCGTGTCCCCCCAGACCGGTCCGGCGCGGCGCGGCTGGTCCATTGCTTTCTATGGCCCCGGCGAGCAACGGTCGGTGTGCTGCACGTTTGAGTCATTTCTTTAGAAGAGAGGTGTTTAGGAGCTTTGTGGTTTTGTGGAATTGTTGCGCTGGTATGCCGAGGCACTTGCATTTGTTGTTATGGCTCTTATTAACTGCTTTGGGTTGTAACTTTTTAGTCACATTTCGAACACGTAAACATAATTAAGTTCCAAAAGTTTTCTGTAATAAGTAACAAGTGGGGCAACAAGCAAAAAACTCCTATGCTGAGAACAGTTTACGTAATGGAACTTGTTCGAATTGAAACACTTTAAATTGAATGCGCAGCGGGCACAAATGTGAGGTCACTCATGCGTCATTTGAACAAGCGGGATATACTTTCACTTTGCCCCTATTAGATTGAGATCTGGTTAAAGCGACTGACTGTCGCAGCAATTGAGCCTACGCTAGACTCCTTCGCAACAAATCCGGCTTACGAAAACGGAAAGCTCCAGTAATAACCACTCAGTCGACCGATACTTCCCTGGACCCGTATCGAAAAAACTGTCGTCGACGGCAATAGTGCAGTGCGCGCGAAATCCACTTTCAGAAAATCGTTCCAACCAAACGAATCGACCCGTTCCTGCCTGTTTCGCAATGAACGAGCTTGTTTCTGACCTGCATCAAGACGCTGTTGCCGTCACCGCCATCGCCTCCGCCAGCAGCGTGTTGATCTCTGAGGGCAGCAACGAGCAACGCCTCCATGTGCAATCCAATCCGAGCTCTCACTCTGACCCAGATCAGTTCGCTCGGTTTGGATCGTTTGTGGCAATTTATCCCCGTCACTCTCTCGGCCTGGCCCCTCCTCCGGCCTAGTGGATGGACATTACACACCAGTTGGCATCATCAGCAATTCGATTGATCGGGTTCGGTGCCTGGCTCGGCGTGGGGGCATTGAAAGAGAGACAGAGCGTTCCAGAAATTGAATCCATAAGTCAACCACTCACCACCGCACTCCATTGCCGGACCGGCTGTGGTCTTCTGAAAGTTTAATTGAAAGCCATATTTTCCCTTCTAATGCATTTTATCGAGGACGGGCGCGAGGGGGTAAAAGTTTTTCTTTCCGGACTTGATTCAAAGCTTTTCTGAGAGTGTTTCTTGCTGACTGAGCTGAGTAATGAAACGTTTCCCTTGTTGTAGCACTTCTGGTTTCCTTCACTGCTCTTTGAACATTTGGCAAAGTACTACATATCTAGGCCGGTAGTCTTTCGTGGGTTAGCATGGAAGGGCTGGACTCCAGGAGTTAGTAAGTACATAGCTCAAAACACAAAAAAAAACTTTCTGCTTGTGTAAACATATTGCCCACATCCTGCGCTTATCAGCAATATACTTATGCAATGTGGCGTAACGCTTTTGAATGTTAGGGAAGTAATTGGATTTTCTCTAGATCTTGAGCTTGTTTGAAAAAGATGTTTACTCGTCGGTTCTTGTAGCGTAAAAGGTTTAATTAAGAGCACTTACTCTAGATAAATACATTAGAAGATTTTGTTCCTAGACCGACGAGGGAATTATATAGCTCACAGACGATAATTCGTTTAATAACTCTCCAGTTTTGAACAGGGCAAATATTATAATCGGGGGCTAAGTATGATGATTTGCGGAAAGGTTGCAATCCGAGTGATTTGTAATTGTTTTTAAACATCCTAATTTAATACAATGATTTGAATTCGCTTTTCAGAGTCTCTACAATGATAGATCTTATTCCACCTTATGTTTTTGAGAGCACTGACATCAAAAAGGTATCAGACACGAATTCAAATGATAGAAAACTGGGTTTGAAGAATCCGAGAATAAAGTATCAGTTGATCAATTTGGAGTTGCAGGATAATGAATTAAAACGTAGCTCTTTCTTCATACCCGAAGAAAATCTGAACCGATAATTTTTTTCAAATATTCATTCGAATACAGTCAAACCTCCATGAGTCGATATTGAAGGGACCATCGACTCATAGAAATATCGAGATGTAGAATAGAAAATCCTTGGAAAGCTCTTTGGAGGGACCATCACAGTAACTCAGAAAATATTTTTTTAGTATGGGATACTTTGCTTCCATGAGTCGATATCGAGTCATAGAACATCGACTCATGGAGGTTTGACTGTATTCAACGGAAATTCATCCGAATTTACAGACAAAATTCATCCGAGTTTTCAGAGGAAATTTTTCCAATTTCTTTGACGAAAGTCATCTAAATTTGGATGAATTTCCTCTGGAAATTGGGATGAACTTCCTCTGGAAATTGGGATGAATTTCCTCTGAAAATTCGAATGAATTTCCTCTGGAAACTCGAATGAATTTTCTCTGGAAACCCGAATGAATTTTCTCTGGAAATTCGAATGAATTTCCTCTGGAAATTCGAATGAATTTCCTCTGGAAATTCGAATGAATTTCCTCTGGAAATTCGAATGAATTTCCTCTGGAAATTCGAATGAATTTCCTCTGGAAATTCGGATGATTTTCCTCTGGAAATTCGAATGAATTTCCTCTGGAAATTCGAATGAATGTCCTCTGGAAATTCGAATGAATTTCCTCTGGAAAGTCGAATAAATTTCCTCTGAATTCGAATGAATTTCCTCTGGAAATTGGAATGAATTTCCTCTGAATTGAATGAATTTCCTCTGAAATTGAATGAATTTCCTCTGGAAATTCGAATGAATTTCCTCTGGAAATTCGAATGAATTTCCTCTGAAATTGAATGAATTTCCTCTGGAAATCGAATGAATTTCCTCTGAAATTGAATGAATTTCCTCTGGAAATTGAATGAATTTCCTCTGGAAATTCGAATGAATTTTCTCTGGAAATTCGAATGAATTTCCTCTGGAAATTGAATGAATTTCCTCTGGAAATTGAATGAATTTCCTCTGAATTGGAATGAATTTCCTCTGGAAATTGAATGAATTTCCTCTGGAAATTGAATGAATTTCCTCTGGAAATTGAATGAATTTTCTCTGGAAATTCGAATGAATTTCTTCTGGAAATTGAGATGAATTTTCTCTGGAAATTCGAATGAATTTCCTCTGGAAATTCGAATGAATTTCCTCTGGAAATTCGAATGAATTACCTCTGGACTGGAAATTCGAATGAATTTCCTCTGGAAATTCGAATGAATTTCCTCTGGAAATTCGAATGAATTTCCTCTGGAAATTCGAATGAATTTCCTTTGGAAAATCGAATGAATTTCCTTTGGAAAATCGAATGAATTTCCACTGGAAAATCGAATGAATTTCCATTGGAAAATTGAATGAATTTCCTCTGAAAATATGAATGAATTTCCTCTAGAAATGAATTTCCTTTGGAAAATCGAATTAATTTTATCTGGAAAATCGAATGAATTTTCTGAGGAAAATCGAATGAATTTCCTCTGGAAATTGGAATGAATTTCCTCTGGAAATTGGAATGAATTTCCTCTGGAAATTGGAATGAATTTCCTCTGGAAATTGGAATGAATTTCCTCTGGAAATTGGAATGAATTTCCTCTGGAAATTGGAATGAATTTCCTCTGGAAATTCGAATGAATTTCCTCTGGAGATTCGAATGAATTTCCTCTGGAAATTCGAATGAATTTCCTCTGGAAATTCGAATGAATTTCCTCTGGAAATTCGAATGAATTTCCTCTGGAAATTCGAATGAATTTCCTCTGGAAATTCGAATGAATTTCCTCTGGAAATTCGAATGAATTTCCTCTGGAAATTGGAATGAATTTCCTCTGGAAATTGGAATGAATTTCCTCTGGAAATTCGAATGAATTTCCTCTGGAAATTGGAATGAATTTCCTCTGGAAATTGGAATGAATTTCCTCTGGAAATTCGAATGAATTTCCTCTGGAAATTCGAATGAATTTCCTCTGGAAATTCGAATGAATTTCCTCTGGAAATTCGAATGAATTTCCTCTGGAAATTCGAATGAATTTCCTCTGGAAATTCGAATGAATTTCCTCTGGAAATTGAATGAATTTCCTCTGAAATTGGAATGAATTTCCTCTGGAAATTGAATGAATTTCCTCTGGAAATTGAATGAATTTCCTCTGGAAATTCGAATGAATTTCCTCTGGAAATTCGAATGAATTTCCTCTGGAAATTCGAATGAATTTCCTCTGGAAATTCGAACGAATTTCCTCTGGAAATTCGAACGAATTTCCTCTGGAAATTCGAACGAATTTCCTCTGGAAATTCGAACGAATTTCCTCTGGAAATTCGAACGAATTTCCTCTGGAAATTCGAACGAATTTCCTCTGGAAATTCGAATGAATTTCCTCTGGAAATTCGAATGAATTTCCTCTGGAAAACTGGGTTTGAAGAATCCGAGAATAAAGTATCAGTTGATCAATTTGGAGTTGCAGGATAATGAATTAAAACGTAGCTCTTTCTTCATACCCGAAGAAAATCTGAACCGATAATTTTTTTCAAATATTCATTCGAATACAGTCAAACCTCCATGAGTCGATATTGAAGGGACCATCGACTCATAGAAATATCGAGATGTAGAATAGAAAATCCTTGGAAAGCTCTTTGGAGGGACCATCACAGTAACCCAGAAAATATTTTTTAGTATGGGATAATTTGCTTCCATGAGTCGATATCGAGTCATAGAACATCGACTCATGGAGGTTTGACTGTATTCAACGGAAATTCATCCGAATTTACAGACAAAATTCATCCGAGTTTTCAGAGGAAATTCTTCCAATTTTTTTGACGAAAGTCATCTAAATTTGGATGAATTTCCTCTGGAAATTCGGATGAATTTCCTCTGGAAATTCGGATGAATTTCCTCTGGAAATTCGGATGAATTTCCTCTGGAAATTCGGATGAATTTCCTCTGGAAATTGGGATGAATTTCCTCTGGAAATTCGAATGAATTTCCTCTGGAAATTCGAATGAATTTCCTCTGGAAACTCGAATGAATTTCCCCTGGAAATTCGAATGAATTTCTTCTGGAAATCCAAATGAATTTCCCCTTGAAATTCGAATGAATTTTCCCTGGAAATTCGAATGAATTTCTCGTGGAAATTGGAATGAATTTCCTCTGGAAATTGGAATGAATTTCCCCTGGAAATTAGAGTGAATTTCCTCTGAAAATTGGAATGAATTTCCTCTGGAAATTCGAATGAATTTCCTCTGAAAATTGGAATGAATTTCCTCTGGAAATTGAATGAATTTCCTCTGGAAATTCGAATGAATTTCCTCTGAATTCGAATGAATTTCCTCTGGAAATTGAATGAATTTCCTCTGGAAATTGGAATGAATTTCCTCTGGAAATTGAATGAATTTCCTCTGAAATTGAATGAATTTCCTCTGGAAATTGAATGAATTTCCTCTGGAAATTCGAATGAATTTCCTCTGGAAATTGAATGAATTTCCTCTGGAAATTGAATGAATTTCCTCTGAAATTCGAATGAATTTCCTCTGAATTGAATGAATTTCCTCTGAAATTGAATGAATTTCCTCTGGAAATTGAATGAATTTCCTCTGGAAATTGAATGAATTTCCTCTGGAAATTCGAATGAATTTCCTCTGGAAATTCGAATGAATTTCCTCTGGAAATTGAATGAATTTCCTCTGGAAATCGAATGAATTTCCTCTGAAATCGAATGAATTTCCTCTGGAAAATCGAATGAATTTCCTCTGGAAATTGGAATGAATTTCCTCTGGAAATCGAATGAATTTCCTCTGAAATTGGAATGAATTTCTTCTGAAAATTGAAATGAATTTTCTCTAGAAATGGGAATGAATTTCCTCTGGAAATTCGAATGAATTTTCTCTGGAAATTGGAATGAATTTCCTCTGGAAATTCGAATGAATTTTCTCTGGAAATTGGAATGAATTTCCTCTGGAAATTGAATGAATTTCCTCTGGAAATTCGAATGAATTTCCTCTGAATTGAATGAATTTCCTCTGGAAATTCGAATGAATTTCCTCTGAAATTCGAATGAATTTCCTCTGGAAATTGAATGAATTTCCTCTGGAAATTCGAATGAATTTCCTCTGGAAATTGAATGAATTTCCTCTGGAAATTGAAATGAATTTCCTCTGGAAATTGGAATGAATTTCCTCTGGAAATTCGAATGAATTTCCTCTGGAAATTGAATGAATTTCCTCTGAAATTGGAATGAATTTCCTCTGGAAATTGAATGAATTTCCTCTGGAAATTGAATGAATTTCCTCTGGAAATTGAATGAATTTCCTCTGAAATTGAATGAATTTCCTCTGAATTGGAATGAATTTCCTCTGAATTCGAATGAATTTCCTCTGGAAATTGAATGAATTTCCTCTGAATTCGAATGAATTTCCTCTGAAATTGAATGAATTTCCTCTGAAATTGAATGAATTTCCTCTGGAATTCGAATGAATTTCCTCTGAATTGGAATGAATTTCCTCTGGAAATTGAATGAATTTCCTCTGAATTGAATGAATTTCCTCTGAAATTGAATGAATTTCCTCTGGAAATTGAATGAATTTCCTCTGAAATTGAATGAATTTCCTCTGAAATTGGAATGAATTTCCTCTGAAATTGAATGAATTTCCTCTGGAATTGAATGAATTTCCTCTGAATTGGAATGAATTTCCTCTGAATTGAATGAATTTCCTCTGGAATTGGAATGAATTTCCTCTGGAAATTGGAATGAATTTCCTCTGGAAATTGAATGAATTTCCTCTGAATTCGAATGAATTTCCTCTGAATTCGAATGAATTTCCTCTGAAATTGAATGAATTTCCTCTGAATTGAATGAATTTCCTCTGGAATTCGAATGAATTTCCTCTGGAAATTCGAATGAATTTCCTCTGGAATTGAATGAATTTCCTCTGAATTCGAATGAATTTCCTCTGAAATTGAATGAATTTCCTCTGAAATTGAATGAATTTCCTCTGAATTGGAATGAATTTCCTCTGAAATTGGAATGAATTTCTCTGAAATTGAATGAATTTCCTCTGGAAATTGAAATGAATTTCCTCTGAATTGAATGAATTTCCTCTGAATTGAATGAATTTCCTCTGGAAATTGAGATGAATTTCCTCTGGAATTGGAAATGAATTTCCTCTGAATTGAATGAATTTCCTCTGGAAATTGAATGAATTTCCTCTGAAATTGGAATGAATTTCCTCTGAATTCGAATGAATTTCCTCTGAATTCGAATGAATTTCCTCTGGAAATTGAATGAATTTCCTCTGGAAATTGAATGAATTTCCTCTGAAATTGGAATGAATTTCCTCTGGAAATTCGAATGAATTTCCTCTGGAAATTGAATGAATTTCCTCTGGAAATTGAATGAATTTCCTCTGGAAATTGAATGAATTTCCTCTGGAAATTGAATGAATTTCCTCTGGAAATTGAATGAATTTCCTCTGAAATTGAATGAATTTCCTCTGGAAATTCGAATGAATTTCCTCTGGAAATTGAATGAATTTCCTCTGGAAATTGAATGAATTTCCTCTGGAAATTCGAATGAATTTCCTCTGGAAATTGAATGAATTTCCTCTGGAAATTCGAATGAATTTCCTCTGGAAATTGAATGAATTTCCTCTGGAAATTCGAATGAATTTCCTCTGGAAATTCGAATGAATTTCCTCTGGAAATTCGAATGAATTTCCTCTGGAAATTCGAATGAATTTCCTCTGGAAATTCGAATGAATTTCCTCTGGAAATTCGAATGAATTTCCTCTGAAAATTCGAATGAATTTCCTCTGGAAATTAGAATGAATTTCCTCTGGAAATTCGAATGAATTTCCTCTGAAATTCGAATGAATTTCCTCTGAAATTGAATGAATTTCCTCTGGAAATTCGAATGAATTTCCTCTGAAATTCGAATGAATTTCCTCTGGAAATTCGAATGAATTTCCTCTGGAAATTGAATGAATTTCCTCTGGAAATTCGAATGAATTTCCTCTGGAAATTCGAATGAATTTCCTCTGGAAATTGAATGAATTTCCTCTGGAAATTGAATGAATTTCCTCTGGAAATTCGAATGAACTTCCTCTGGAAATTCGAATGAATTTCCTCTGGAAATTGAATGAATTTCCTCTGGAAATTGAATGAATTTCCTCTGGAAATTGAATGAATTTCCTCTTGAAATTGAATGAATTTCCTCTTGAAATTCGAATGAATTTCCTCTGGAAATTGAATGAATTTCCTCGAGAATTGAATGAATTTCCTCTGAAATTCGAATGAATTTCCTCTGGAAATTCGAATGAATTTCCTCTCGAAATTCGAATGAGTTTCCTCTGGAAATTCGAATGACTTTCCTCTGGAAATTCGAATGAATTTCCTCTGGAAATTCGAATGAATTTCCTCTGGAAATTCGAATGAATTTCCTCTGGAAATTCGAATGAATTTTCTCGAGAAATTCGAATGAATTTCTTTTTGAAATTCTGATGAATTTCTTTTGGAAATTTGGATGAATTCCCTTTGGAAATTCGGATGAATTTCCTTTGGAAATTTGGATGAATTTCCTTTGAAAATTCGGATGAATTTCCTCTGGAAATTCGGATGAATTTCCTTTGGAAATTCGGATGAATTCCCTTTGGAAATTCGGATGAATTTCCTTTGGAAATTCGGATGAATTTCCTTTGAAAATTCGGATGAATTTCCTCTGGAAATTCGGATGAATTTCCTTTGGAAATTCGGATGAATTTCCTTTGGAAATTCGGATGAATTTCCTTTGGAAATTCGGATGAATTTCCTTTGGAAATTCGGATGATTTTCCTTTGGAAATTCGGATGAATTTTCTTTTGGAAATTCGGATGAATTTCCTTCGGAAATTCGGATGAATTTCCTTTGGAAATTCGGATGAATTTGCTTTGGAAATTCGGATGAATTTGCTTTGGAAATTCGGATGAATTTTTTTTGGAAATTCGGATGAATTTCCTTTGTAAATTCGAATGAATTTCCTTTGTAAATTCGAATGAATTTCCTTTGTAAATTCGGATGAATTTCCTTTGGAAATTCGGATGAATTTCCTTTGGAAATTCGGATGAATTTCCTTTGGAAATTCGGATGAATTTCCTTTGGAAATTCGGATGAATTTCCTTTGGAAATTCGGATGAATTTCCTTTGGAAATTCGGATGATTTTTTCTGGAAAACCGGATGAATTTCCTCTGGAAATTCGAATGAATTTTCTCTGGAAATTCGAATTCTGATGAATTTCTTTTGGAAATTTGGATGAATTCCCTTTGGAAATTCAGATGAATTTCCTTTGGAAATTCGGATGATTTTTTCTGGAAAACCAGATGAATTTCCTTTGAACTTTCGAATGAATTTCCTCAGGAAATTCGAACGAATTTCCTCTGTAAATTTCTTTCATTTTGAGAGGAAATTTATCCCGAATTTTCTGAATTTGAGAACTGTTTTCTATATTTTCTTTTCTTCTCGTCCAGGCGATATTTTAATGGCCCAAAAAGCTCATTAAAGCGCCTTGACGGACACATGGTATACAGAATCTGTTTCTTTATGCCGTACTCAGACAAATATGGAAGATTCTGCATCCAAAAACGTTAGAATTGTGCTACAAAAGTCTTGTTCCGAGTACTCTTAGCTTGAAAAACAAATGTAGCTTATGCATTCCAACTATCGTTCCAAATGTTTGTACTATCACCAGGAGTTTAGCTTTCAAGTCAAGTTTGCCGAGAATTTTGACAATTTACCAACTTCTAACAAAACGCACTTTACAACCGCGCTCAAAATTACACTTCGCGAATTCGTTTTCCAACATTTTGAAGCCAATTCGGTCATCCAATCCCAATCATCGGCAGTAAAGAGAGATAAAAAAAGAAAATCCTATCCAGTGCAGATTTGTGCAAGTTTCGAAGTGAAAACTTTTCCAATTTCGTGCTCCGCATTGTTTATTGAATCAAACATCACCTCCCCATCCGCGTATCAGCTCGGCGGTGTCTGACCATCAAGCTTTGAACATTTTTCCCCAAAACCAAAACTCGCAAAAAGCTACTCACTCACTGCAGATAAGCCGCAGCCAGCTACCGATAGTTGTAACAAATAAACTTCCAACCACCATCGGCACTAGTCGCTGTTCCGCTTCTCATCCATCGGGAGCGTGACCATCGCCGTCGAGCAATCGGAATCACGTCACAAATGGCGTACCTTCCTAAAACATAGTTGAAGTGCTGGTGTAGACAGTGGTGAAGGGAGGTGAGCGATTGATGATGTTCACGATGATGATGATGATGGTGATGGTGACTCTGTCCCGCGTTATGATTTCAACATGAATGGGCTTCTGCTGCTGTAGAGCTCGGATTGCATTATACAGAGCATATGTTTTTTTATTCTATTTCGATTGGCGGCGCACTTTCCGGAGGTCGTGTGTGGCCACCCGACCGATATCACAGATCATCGCATTTGGCTCACAACCACGGTGCATACTGGGGCTGAATCGGGTTCTCTTTGGGCTTTATGTTATCCAGTTTTCGAAAAGATGGCGTTTTCATCACCTCATGGTGGTCCGAATTTTGCTGATCATGCACAAACGGTAGCATGGATTAATCAAACCACACATTATTTTACTGGAGTTTGTAATTCCAACCAAATTAATAAAAATTCTTTAGGAAAATCGAGCGAGTATATCACTGATTAGTTCCACATTTTGTCCAACAAACTTAGGTTCTCGCCCCATCATGCGACGCTGAAATCGATGATGACCGAAGTAGCGATTGGGCGAACGGGTGCAAATTTTATTAGCTGCAATCAAATCTGCTGACCTTAGGCTAGTTATGCTGCTGTGGCAATCTTGCTGGCCGATTTCTGTAGACTGTGATGGTGACGAACGGTTGCGCGACTGTATTGCGAGCAAATTGAATCTAATGGTCACGTGCGTTGCTGGAAACGTTGTTGTCGCCGCGTCGGTTCGGTGGAGGCGGACTCCACGGTGCGGTCGGTGGTTCATGAGTACGTGCACTCGACTCACCCTCTCTGAATTCGTGACGGTGCAATTTTTTTCTCTACTTGTTCAAATTCTACTGGTAACAAGAACTGAAGGTTGAGCAATCGGGAGCACGCGGAGATTTATTGCTGTAGAATAGATTGTGCGCCGATTTTGTGAGCAACCAACAAAGTCCTAAAACGGACAAGGCTTTCTGGTATTCACGTTGCGACAGCGATAGCAGCCAGTCAGCAGCATTCAACGGTCGAGTTGAATCGAAAGTTGTTCGGTTATCGAACCGAAATGAATCTGTTTAATTTTTCCCCACCGGCAGCGTTGGCATCGCAAACCTGCCTGCCAGCAGCCGGATCCGATAAGGTTCGAATACTTACACCATACAAATCCAGAAAATGTCACCAACTTTCCGTCAATGCAAGATGAAGCCGCTTTCCATTCACTGAACTGGGGACGGTTGACTATCTAACTGTGGCTCTGTGACTGTCTTTCTCGTTGCAGCTGGCAGAGCGGACAAGCTCCACGATATCGACCGGATCCAACTAGACGACGGTGATCTGTGCCACATTCCACCAATTCGAAGCTGGGAAGTTGATCTGCTGCACTGGGGGGAGATGCACAAGCTAGTCATGCGCCTAGACTGCCTGTTGGTGCAACTTTGCGCCTCATCATTAAACTATTTTCTTTCAGTTATCTTAGTGTTTCGGCGGCGTTTTGTACTGCATTTTGATTTTTTTGTGGAATCGAATTAGACGACAAATTACAAATTACGGTTACTATTTAAGAAATTAATTCCGATGTTTCGGTTTAAAAACGAGAATCCATTTAGATTTTCGTTTAAAAACCCGTTAGATTTTACATCATCATGAAGTACTAAAATTATGTGAAATTTTGCTTTCGGATCCTAAAATAAGGCAAAGGAATTACAAAAAAAATTGCATCAATATTTTTTTGGAACCGCATTTTTTTTATTTGAAAACTTACAAGAGATGAGATCTTTGCGTTCGGAGTTGGAATCTATCCGTCTCGAAAACTCATTTTTAATGATCGAAAACGACCCTGGCAACAGGTAATGGGAGAGCAGAGTTGTTATCCCCTGAGCCTCGATTCGCCCAAATCGATTATTTTCCCTCTACCATTCCACCGTCTCCAAGTCACTATCTGGCGTTTCTACAGCGACGCATTTCCCTCCCCAGATCTCGCAAAAAGAAACTGCCAACACGTCCAAGGTCTCTCCAGGTTTTCGCAACCAAAGACATCCAACAGTGACCTGTTGTAACTACTCTCTCTAATGTTGGAGTTGGGATTAAAGTTTCTAACACTCCGAAACAGAATTTTACTTACTTGATACGTGAAGGGCTACAGCTCCTCGATGAACCTACGCCGAATGGAGTATCCTTCTCCACTAGACTCGATCCTAGGCCAATTGCTTCCAGTCACCCTGAACATTAAGCGCCCTCAGGGCCTCTTCAACTGCGAAAAGCCATCGTGTACGCGACCTTCATCGAAGCCTGCGGCCTGTTTCGAGTTCTCTACTAAATATTATCTTCGCTTGACGTTCTTCCGGCATACGAACAACGTGTCCAGCCCGCCGAAGTCTGCCGTGTTGTATGAACTTAATAATATCCAGCCCTTTATACACCTGGTACAACTCGTGATTCATGCGACGCCGCCAGATACTGTTCTCCTGTTTACCGCCGAGTATTGTCCGCAGAACCTTACGCTCAAACACTCCGAGAGCTCTCCGATCAGCCTCCTTTAACGTCCATGTCTCATGGCCGTATAAAGCCACCGGAAGAATCAGAGTAGTATACAGCGCGAGTTTTGTTTTTGTTTGCAGACTACGGGACTTAAGCTGGTTACGAAGTCCGTAATAAGCCCTATTTGCAGCAATACGCCTTTTCACCTCGCGGGTAACATCATTATCGCACGTCACTAATGTTCCAAGATACACAAATTCTTCTACCACTTCAAATTTTTCACCATCCAGCACTATTTCGCTACCACCACCACTAATGAACCCACGTTGATTGCCAGCGACCATGTACTTCGTTTTGCTGGTATTGATCGTCAGTCCAATCCTCGCTGTCTCCTTCTTAAAAGGCACAAAAGCCTCTTCCTGGTACGGCGATCAATCCCGATAATATCGATATCCGCAAATCATAGGAGCATATGCGATTTTGTGATAATGGTACCGCTTCTTTGCACACCAGCTCTCCTAATCGCTCCCTCGAGCGCTATATTTAACAGTAGATTTGAGAGTGCATCACCCTGCTTCAATCCATCTAAGGTAACAAATGACGTCGATATTTAATCTACAACCCTTACACTTGATTTCGATCCGTCCAACGTTATACGAATCAGCCGTATTAGTTTCGCCGGAAAACCATGTTCAAGCATAATTTGCCATAATTCATTCCGTTTCACGGAATCGTACGCCGCCTTGAAATCAATAAACAGATGATGTGTCTGCAAGTTGTACTCCCGGAATTTATCAAGGATTTGTCTCAGGGTAAACATTTCATCCGTCGTTGATCGGCCCTCACGAAAACCTGCTTGGTATTCGCCGACGAAGGACTCTTCAAGCGGTCTCAATCTGTTGAACAGTATACGGGACATAATTTTGTACGCCGTTTTAAGGAGGGTTATTCCTCGGTAATTGGCGCACTCTAGTCTGTGCCCTTTCTTAAAGAGAAGGCAAATGAGGCCGCACAACCAACTAGCAGGCATTTCCTCGTCTTCTCACATTTTCGACATAATATGGTGCAGAACTTCATAAAGCTGCTCACTGCCATGTTTGAGAAGTTCAGTCGGGAGCTGGAGCTTTTTCACAGCCTTATTGTTTTTCAGCTCTTTAATTCAGCTTTTTTAACCTGATCTAGTGTAGGTGACTCCACAGCTTGTCCATTGTCGCTAATATTTATTTTGTTCACCGATGCACCGTCACTTCCTCCATTCAACAGAGTCTCGAAGTGTTGCTTCCACCTGGCAGCCACTTCAGTTTTATCTGTCAGCAAATTCCCTTGTTGGTCGTTGCACATGACGGGAGATGGCGCTGTCTTTCTCCGCACGCCATTGACAGACTCATAAAACCTCCGCATATCATTCTGCTCCATTTTTTCCTGCGCCTCACTAATAATTTGTTCTTCGTACTCTTTCTTCTTCCTGGGGTGGGTTAGTTTCTCGGCTGATCTTGCTTCCTTGTATCGATCTCTATTCGATCGGGTACCCGACACCAACATCCGGCAACGTTCTTCTCGTCTGTCACTCTATGACACTCCACATCGAACCAACCCGTCCTGGATCGCCTATGTGTAGTGCCTCGTTCTGCTGTGCTCACTGTAAGAATGAAGGAAATAAAAGGAAGAAGGATTAATTTAACAAATTTTCGATCGTCACTTTTGAATTATCATGTCTACTTTCTTACTTCAAACTTCCAAGTTTCATTTCTCACTTCTCACTTTTCACTTCTCACTTTTCATTTCTCACTTCTCGCTTCTCACTACTAACATCTCACAATTCACTATGAACTTCTCACTTCTACTTATACAACTGGGGAAGGGCCGTTTGGCCGAGGTCACTAGGCCGAATGTTGTTTGGCCGAATATACCATTTGGCCGAACAGACCATTTGACCGAAAGGGTTATTTGGCCGAAAGGATAATTTGGCCGAAAGAGTCATTTGGCCGAAAGGGTCATTTGGCCGAAAAGGTCATTTGGCCGAAAGGGTCATTTGGCCGAAAGGGTCATTTGGCCGAAAGAGTCAATTAGCCATTTAGTCATGAGCATGATTGACCGCCCACAATTGCTACTCCGTTATTGCCAGGCTAGCCGTAATTACGTTTGGGACTAACATCATCTTCAATGTGTAAGAACTGGTGACCCTAAAATAAGTAATACCAGCGCCGGCCGTGTCCGAATGCAGGTCAATAAAGGAATAGGTAGGAAATTGTTGACGTGATTCTCGCTTTGATAGAAGCCGACGAGTGATCTGCACTTCAACGAGAAATCACTGGGATGTTGGATATATGTGGTAGGGAGTGTGGCAGGGTTCGTTTTGGTAAACGGTCTGCCGTGTATAGCCTGTAGTTTGATTTAAAACAAAAACAATCGAAAAACGCTTAATATTTTAATTATCGGATGCGAACCAAATTTTCACTTTCAGAATAACTTACTCACCCACACAAAGCAGAACAAAATTTTGGTGACCGGCCGATCATTTTGCTTTCCGCGCAAAGCAAAACTAAATTTCGACGACCGGTCGATCGCTCTGCTTACTGGAGAATCTGAACCACGAGAAATCACGCACTGAACTCATTAGCTTTATTACGCGCGATCGTTCTGCTGTCCGAAACAAGAGAAATCATGCACTGCACTTCTTTTGGCCGAAAGAGTCATTTGACCGAAAGGGTCATTTGACCGAAAGAGTCATTTGGCTGGAAGGGTCATTTGACCGCAGGGGTCATTTGGCCGAACGAGTAATAAGGCCAAAAGGATCATTTGGCCGGAAGGGTCATTTCGTCGCAGGGGTCATTTAGCAGAAAAGGTCATTTGGCCGAAAGGGTAATTTGGCCGCTGGGGTCATTTGGCAGAAAGGATCATTTGGCCGCTGGCGTTATTTGGCCGAAAGGGTCATTTGACCGCAGGGGTCATTTGGCCGAAAGGGTCATTTGGCCGAAATGATTAATTGGCCGGAAGGGTCATTTGGCCGCGAGAGTCATTTGGCAGAAAAGGTCATTTGGCTGGAAGGGTCATTTGGCCGGAAGGGTCATTTGGCCGAACGGGTCATTTGGCCGAAGGGATCATTTGGCCCGAAGGGTCATTTAGCCGCAGGGGTCATTTGGCAGAAATGGTCATTTGGCCGAAAAGGTAATTTGGCCGCTGGGGTCATTTGGCCGAAAGGGTCATTTGGCTGAAAGAGTAATTTGGCCGAAAGAGTAATTTGGCTGGAAGGGTCATTTGGCCGCGAGAGTCATTTGGCCGAAAAGGTCATTTAGCCGAAAGAGTTGTTTGGCTGTAAGGGTCATTAGGTCGAAAGGATCATTTGGCCGAAAGAGTCATTTGACCGAAAGGGTCATTTGGCCAAAAGGGTAATTTGGACGAAAGAGCCATTTGGCCGCTGGCGTCATTTGGTCGAAAGGGTCATTTGGCCGAGAGAGTCATTTTGTAACAATTGGTAGGTTGCAGGGGCGGAAATAATACAAACGGAGGGTTAATCAACTAAACCATAGATGTTTTTACGGCCGAATATTTAATACTATGTCCGCATAAACGGGCAAATTCATCAAAGAACTACCCTTTCGAATAACCTTCCGCTTAAGTGCCAGTACAGCAAATCTGCACTGCGAAAGGTCGTGTCAAGTTGTCGTACCCGGCTAGTCCTTTCAGGGCAGGTCAGGTAAGAACTACCAAACATTATCAGCAAAATCCCAAAAGAAAAGAAAAAATAAAAAACCTGAATTGATAAAAGCTAAAATCTTTCACCGACCAACTTGGCTTTTCGTTAGAAAGCATTTGCGAAGTATAAGTTCTAAAAGGTGGCTTATTCCAGTCCTTCACCTACTGCCCTAACGTGCACGTTTTGTTTACAATGGTCTACTTTTTACGATCTAACCTGTGTACTGCTTCGCTATAACGGCTATGTGCTTTGGCTTTCTAGAAGACGGCCGCTTTTCCTCACCATGGAACTCTCGATACCAGAAAACACACGTGGACCTAGCTGCGACTTGGTCGTACCCAAGGAGCTACTCAAAGTACCACGTGGCGCGCGCCGATCTGGGCGTTGGTTGTCGAACGGATGGTGTAACCTGACCAGAGAAAAGAAAAAAACCTTCGCCTGAAGGTTCTACAAGCGAAACACAAATATTTGAAGAATCAATTTTAAGCTAAGTAGCGAAGATTCTAAATTACCTTTATTTAGCCTTGAAGGCTCACTAGTATTTTGTGTTGGATGTCTATTTCACTAGTGGCAAATCTAGATCTGTTTTATAAAACGGGGTAGTTTCGTTTTGATCCCATTCGCAGCGGAATTCACTGAACTTACTTTTCGGAAAAGTTTAGGATCACGAGTTTAAATCGGATTCACAACACTGTCCTGAACTGCCGCCAATCAATCTAGAAGTAGTTTTTATTTGAATTTCTAATCTAGCCTTATTCTCAACAGTACTCACAAGGAATATGACGCCATGCACTACTCTTCTAACTAGAGGCTATTTGATTTGGTTTTTGGTATGCCACTTGATTCAACGATCCGAGCTATCGCACAAGTCTTAAGATAATGGACTAGCTTTCATCAAAACTTCGTAAATCCTAAAGTTTAGTTCCTACGTGTCCTCTTCTGATTGGGTACAAAATCATCATACGATCTTGTGTAACACATTTTGTTGTGATACAAAACTTAGGTGAAGTTGCAAATCATCTTTTTGATGGTACGAAATGAATCCAATACGAGAGTACTAGAATTCAGCTATATCTTTTTTTTATAAGTTCAGTTTTAAAACCCACCGCTACACTGGTGATGGCGCTGCGTTCTCTAAGCGGTTACAATTTGGCTTGAAGGGTTATTTGGCCGCAGGGTTCATTTGGCCGGAAGGGTCATTTGACCGTAGGGGTCATTTGGCAGAAAAGATTTTTGAAACAAACTAAAAAACGATCATTCATTTCCGAACACATTTTTTTTTCTTTTTTTGCCAGACTACGTATTTTTTGACGAGGATTCAGAATCAGGGTTTGCAGAAATGGCTCTCAATAGATAACGAACAACGATAAAAGAGAATCCGAATCATAACAAGCCATGATAACAAATTTATAAAACTCGTATACAAATGCGAACAACCGAATTGGATAGGCAGCCTCCGAAGAAAAATTGTGATTCTCGCTTTGATTTCGCTCGCTTCGTGTTGGTAACTGCACAGCTGTGTAAAATAAGTTGAAATGCATCATCAGAGCCAGTGCTCCCCGCATTTGGAGCTTTCTAAAAGAAATTTATCATGGGGTATAAGCTCCTGAATCAGTTCTCCATCATGACAGCTTGCGAAAAAAGGCTCTCGCTGTATGCTACATATCGTATATGTATACAGAGATGATAAGTGAGAGACTTGTTCTTTCTCTTTAGGATTCAATCCCTGTCCAGAATACATAAAATTCTCATTTTGGCCTAAAATGTCACATATGCAGTTTCTACAAATTATTCAAATGTTGGTATCAACGAATAACGTGGTGTATTGGAGATGTTCGTTTTACGTCCTGTATCCGGGCATTCCTCTTAGACGTAGTGTACGTCAATATAGGAATATGTTTCCAAGGCAGTGGGCAGTGTTCTTATAGAGACTCGCGGAAGAATTAAACTATCTGATAGTGATTTCAATTGACTCAACTTCGAACTTGCGTACAGAAATCCAAAATTGAGTAAATGGGGTACCTTAAGTTTTATTTATTCACTCATTTTTGACTTCAGACAATAAACTCAAGGTTGGCTTCCCGTACTGAATTGACTTCGTTGAATTGTTTTGCTCTTTTGTTTTCGACAACAGAAGAAAGGGTAAATGATAGAGAGAAAAAAATTATCAAAAATAAATTTAATAATACTCAACGCTGGATACTTTTTCCTTCCGTGTACGTAATGACTTACAATAACATTTATGGGTACCGAAGACCGTTCACGACTTACAAAACACGCACCACAAAAAAACCGCCAGGTTCATATTGATTGTTGGTACAAGGTGAAACCCCGTGGTGTTACCCTACTCGATGTTTTAAAGCTTTAGAGTACACCCCGCTAACGCCTTCTGATTTCTTCAAGATCCAAGCCGTTGGTCTATCGATGCATCAGACCAGTTTTCGGCCAGAACGTCAAGCTCTTCGCTGATGGACAAACCGAATGCGTCGTGCTGTTAAGGCCAAAGGGAAAGCCCTCCGAGCGCTAAGAAGGGTTCCCTTTGGGCACCCAAGAAAGAAAAGTGCAATTACCACTTCATAATTGCCGTTCCCTTTTCCTAGTTATTATGGATTCTATCTCACAAGGAAGCACATTCTTATTATATTTTCACCGATGCGTGAGAACTGGAATCAGAAGCTTCGTGATATTTATTAGGCTTTAGGGTGCAAGCAAAAATCACAGAAAACAATCCACTAATGGAGTTTCTTCTACGTAGGCTCCGTGAAATTCCTGCTGCTTCCCAAAAATTCAGTCGCGCTTACGTCCTTTTGTTTTTCACCTGGGACTTCATCTAAACTCAACAAATAGCTTCGTCCTCTAGACACTCTTTAACGATCGGCTGAAATATCGATGATAAAATATATGCAGCCAATTCCGGCATTCCATAAGGTTGATTTTGTGTCAAAACAGCACAATCGTCCTGTGTTCCAACCGACTGAGAAATCAAGCACTTCGAGCTATCAAGCACTCGAATTCGGCGACACGACGGAGCAGAAACGCGGAAGCATAAAGTCATAAAGCAAATTATTTGAAATATTAATAGTTCAATTGCTTCTATTGCGTAGTGAAAGGATCTTCCATGAAAGCGCTTGATATTATTTTATTGATTGTAACTATCAATACTGAATTATTTTATTCTTCCAAACTTGGTCTCAAATTTAGAACACTTTGATTCAAATTCCGAACACTACCTTCAATGCACTGAAATGTAAAATTTGTTTTGTTGGACAAATTTGCATTGTTGGACAATAATAATGCGGATGAAATTTATTTATTTATACAATAACTAGCAAAAAATACCCAGCGTCGCCCGGGTATAGGGCACTGCACGGAAACATATCTTTCTCTTTCGTTCCTCATATATTTTGACGTTTACTGGCCTTGTTATTTTCAAATTTCTTTGCAGCGAGAAAGAGACAAAGCAGTCCGTGCAGTGCCCTAATAAATAATTTGCAGCACCGCACTCTAGATCAATTTCCATGCGTTTGTTTTATTTTTCTCAAAAGGTGACTCAAAATTGTATTCTCATGATTCTTTACAATTCCCCATTGAATTTACAAACTTTTTGTACATACAAACCTTTGATGATCCCAAAACGAATCGATTTGGGAAAAAACTTGCAAATCGGTCAACCCATTCGCTAGTTAAATCGTCAGGAAGGAAATCTCAACTCATTTTTATTATATAGAAGAAGAAGATAACGAAATATTTCAAATAAATCTCTTTGTGATGAGTTTTCGGAATTTGAGTCTGTTTGGGATATGTCAAAACGGTAATATTTACAGTACAGTCGTCTCTTTACATCATGATATTGAAAAGATTTGTGATACAGAGATATAAAGTAATTGAAGAAGGATTGAAAATGGAATCAAATCGAAAAAAAATCTCGTTACCTGGGATGGAGCTCTCGATACAACATATCAAATTAAATAAATACTATCGTCACATTTTATGAACTTGTTTCTCCCTCTTAGCCCATTTTTTTCATATTCGAGCATAATGCTCCGCATAACACACCGTTCATGACGTCAAATACTCGGATGAGCAGCTGAAATACTTTAAACCTTTATCCCAACCCCGTACATCCTTAAATTGAGAAATTTGGAACATGCCAACTGTAGATGATGAGGGGATATCAACTGTAAAAAATCATATTTAACAATTGAGGTTCCGCAAAGTGTCACACGTAGCTGAGCCTTCCAAATGAATGAACTGTTAATTATTTCAAATTTACTTGGAATAGTTTTATAACAATCTCGCAAATCACTTTTATCTAGTTCCATGACATGAGAATGACTGGAGCCAGAAAGTTTCAGTCTAATGAGATTCAATGGCAGTTGTTAACGAAAAGAACCAGTACCCTGAAATCTTCTCAAATAATCCATAACTTTTGGGTCCCTTTTTCAATGGATCAGGTTTTCCATCTACTCTTGGCTGCACGCTAGTACTCCATTTACCCGATATTCCAAAATTAATTACAATTCTGGAACCATTGTTGGTGATATAGACATACATCTGTTCGAAATCTGAATTCTAAGTGGAGATAAAAGTAAAAACCAAAACATTATCTTGTTGGTTTTCAGTTCTGCTGATCTAACAACCACCAGTGGTCAGTAAATCTCAAGCTGAAGCTTCTTCAACTTCACCATTCTGCTCAACACCGAAAATCATGATCACCTCCGTTTGCAACCGACTCTTTTCTTGCTTATTTCACGTTGTCTTAACCCAGATTCACCTCGACCGTACTTAACATTACTGCTGCACGTGTCGGCCTATTTGGAATGGATCTCCGCTAATACAACATCTTGCAACAACAACCCCAATTCAACACCAACCCAACTCGGCAGTCAGTAACTGAGTAACTGACTGAGACTAACCGCACAAGCCTACCTACCCATCTCGTCTTACAGCAACAATAACATCGAAAACAGACGAAGGGACCCTTTTCGAGTGCATGGTTTTTCGGAGTACGGAAGATGCTTCCAACTTATATCATACACGTTCATCGTCTGCACCGCAACCACCGCCACCACCACCATCGTCATCGTCATCATCATCATCATCATCAACGTCGGCAACGTCATTCTCCGGTGATATCTGAAGCGATTGCTGAATCGAATGTGCGTTGCATAAATTTATGAGGTACCTTAGATTTTACGAGCATGCACGTTGTTGATGCTGCGGCGTTGCCGTACTTTTTCGGGGGGCATTCGTCGGGCATCGTACAAACTTCCTCCACTTCCTCCTTCTCGCTGAACCAACCGACGTACATAAATCAGTTTGATTTTATGACGACAAAATGCATCCCGGCGAAGAAGACGTGTGTTCCTGATTCTGAAACATTTTAGATTCGGGAACAGTTTTGGAAGTGAAGTTGAGTCAAGCCCACATGTGCCGCAACCTACAATCGGTCGGCGGCAGCAGCGGCGGCGGTGTGTATCGACTTACAAGGAATTCTACCGAAAATTTGTTTGTGTCACCTGAAGGGGAAGCGGCTTCATTTGAGACACGTGAGCTTTTATGTTTACATGCGAAACGTGTCAAAATAGCGGTAGATTACGGCTAGTTGTGGAATGTTTTGGTTTACGCTTTTTACGATTGCCGGGTGTGAGCTCTTATGCTTGGTAATCGACGTTGAACGGCTGAGAAAATTATGTCGAAGAATATCATTTGTTTGACGCATACTATTTTTGTACTAACCTTATAATAATTAAGATGTGAAACTTCAACAGCAGACAATAAAAATCCTTAAGCTTTGAGATATCTTTTACAGTATGCCTATTGCCTATAGAATATTTGAGCGATTCATCAAACTGTTATAGAGAGATCTTTTAAATTTTTTTATGGGTTGATTGAAATCTCTTCCAATTAGCATTCAATCGCTTTACATTTTTCATTGTACTTTTCGAAGCTCATTGGCGATACGCACAACTATAAAGCTACGTAGGATGAAGATGGCTGGGATTAAAGTCTGATCCAATCTGGAAAATTATAGAGGGCCATATTTTCTTGACATCTTTCCAACTTTGTAATTGTAATTCATTTAGGAAAATAAAAACAACTTATAATCAATACTGTTTTGACACACATTGAACCTACGCCTGTGCTCGACAGTGAAAACAACTTTTACCGAACCAACAGCAGCGCAGCTGAATCGATTCACTTTTTGCTCCAATCCAGAGCTGTTTTGTTTGCTTATTTTTCTCGATTTGTTTCAACAAGTAATCCCACTCTAACCAGCAACGCTGGTTCGTTGATGTCCACCATACAGAAACCTTCTGAATAAGCTACTATCACCTTCTTACCGAAAGACTCAATCAAGCCCTGGTTGTTGGCCAGCTCTGTGTGTCGTCTTTCGACGACTATTGATGGTGCGCTGCAAAGCATGTTTTTCTTTTCTACGCGACAACAAACAGAAGAAAAAAATGGCAAAGGAGGCAAAACTGCCAGCAATAAAGAAATCTTCGTCCCCTCGCCGTTCTCATCACCATGTCGTTGTCGTTGTCGTCGTCGTTCATCCCCATTGACGGGAAAAGAAGTCATAAATAAATGAAAGGAAAGCTCGCCTTCCTTCGTTAGATGCCGAGAAGGGGGTCCACCACAAAGTGAACCTCTAATGATGGTGCACCGCGAAAGAAGTGATCCTGTTAGTTCGATACCATTGCAGTAAGGTTCGTATTTTTTTTCTCGATTTCACTACAGCATTAATGTGCACTCTTTCATCTTTGAGGTGACTTCGACTTCTGAAGAAGATAGGCTTATGTACCTATAGCATGCATTGTTAAGAGATATGGTTTAGGAATAAACTACCCACAAAGTGAGTGAACATCAAAACTTCGATTCTCCATAATATGGAAGATTTCTTACTTTAAGATGAAGAAGGTGAATATCAATAAATTTAATAATAATAATTTCTCTAAATATTGAACTGAAATTCAGCTTTCTGAACTTAAAATTAATTGGGTTTCTGATACAGTAATATCACGATTTTAGGATGATAAAATAGGGGATGTGACAAAATCGGATTTTTTTAATTTTCGATTTTTTAATTCATTTCACTAATGGCCAAACCGCACCAAGCGTCAACAAAAAAATCTCATTTTTCTGCCAAAGCTTCCGTCTGGCGGATTTAATTTATCACAAATCGTATCGGTACAAGGATGTTATCGATCATTTAGTAATTCGCGTTCGATCATTTAGTAGTTTGTCAATAAGTCATTCCAAAAGCTGAATTTCGAAATGTGTTGTATGGTGGACTTCTAGTGCGAAGGTTTTTCTACAACTCTACCTAATGGTTCGTTCTTTGAATACCAATAGTAACGGAGTTATTGCTAAAGTTTCAGTAACTTAGACTAAATGATTACAAAATCACAATCATTTAGTTTAAGCTACTGCAACTAGCGCTATAACTCCGTTATTAGTTGAATTCTAGCAACAAACCATTAGGCAGAGTTGTAGAAAAACCTTCGCACTAGAAGTCCACCATACAACACATTTCGAAATTCAGTTTTTGGAATGACTTATTGACAAACTACTAAATGATCGAACGCGAATTACTAAATGATCGATAACATCCTTGTCGGTAATCCCTCAACCCCACAACTGAGGATATTCTACAACAGATGTTTGATACAGTTTGGAAAGCCTTTTAAAGGCAAGTTCAATACTTCATGCAATTATTCAAGTTTTCATCGGGTGCATCGCAGTTTAGTTCAAAGCCGTATAATAAACTTCAATAATGCTCTTACAGCGATATACTTCGAATACTTCATAAACTTATTACCCCATCAAATATTTCATGGTAAATCGGCAGATTTAGTAGAAAACTAATCAACCGTATGTTGCCCCGACGCTTATGGGAGATTTAAACCAGTGAAGGCCGATTGTCCACCCAACAATTTAGCACCGAACACAATTTACAAAATCTAGTGGACAGTTGATGGACATTTAGGGGGTCTCGTAGTATAGTTGGCTACACGTAGCCTTATAAACGTATGATTTTAGGTTCGATTCCCAGCGTCCAAGCCCACGTCAGTCGCCAAATGCGCAGCCCATACGGTGGTGTTTTGGAGAACGCGCCTTACTGTTACGACTGCCTGATGACGACTGACAACTTGTTCTTCTCAGAGGCATTTCTCCAACGTAACCGGATAAATGGCAACCAATCAATGCAACGACCATTGGATTCACACTACATGGACAAATTGACACAATGGACTCAAGAGAGTAAAGGAAGCCTAAAAATAGATTCTGTGAGGATTCTTTAAGGCTGAATACCACAGTGGATCTCGGTACTGTAGCGGTTAAGTAACACAGAGTGCCTACTAAATAAAAAAAGGAATTAAAAAAAAATTATGCCTTTTTTGAACTTTCACAAGCGTCTTTGTAACAAACGGCTGATTAATTTTCGACGAAATAAGCTGATCTCAGAAAAATATATTAAGCTCTTTTAGTGGAATGTATTAAACCGTCTAAGACGAATTAAGTACTGTCCATTTAATTCCACCAGTTAATTTCCGTTATCTTTGCAGATACGTATTTCGACCACAACTGTGTGGTCGTCTTCAGTGTCTCGTACTTGCCAAGTCGAGTCAAGTACGAGACACTGAAGACGACCACACAGTTGTGGTCGAAATACGTATCTGCAAAGATAACGAAAATTAACTGGTGGAATTAAATGGACAGTACTTAATTCATCTTAGACGGTTTAAGCTGATCTGTTATGATCGAACTTGCTAATAACTATTCATATACTAGTCGACCCGGCAGACGTTGTCCTGCATAGTAGGCAAAAGTGCGCGTTGTGAACTGCCTATGCGGAATTTTCATACGAATCTTTATTTCAGTTTTTCACGATTTTCTCAGCCCTACTCGTGATTTTCGCATGAGAAAATATCATATAAACCCATCGGAAACGATAACAAACATATTTGCTGAATAAATGAATAAAATCCATCCATCCGTTTTCGAGTTATGCGGATACGAACACAGACCATTTCATTTTTATATATTAGATTTATTCATTCGCATGCCAGTCTAGTGTACAATAATGTATCTAGAAATTACTTTTATAAAGTTGTTCATTGGATCGATATGCACTTTAATTATTTCCGACCTCAGCCAAATTTACGCCTAGAAGACAACATTCGGAAATCGATCATTCTTTGGATGAAGTTCCGTCAATATTTTACCGAAATCCACCGAAAATGACTAAGACCTTGGTTTTGAGCATCGAAACGTTCTCATGCACAATGCAGAGAGCCGGAGGTATTTGCGGTCAAGGTCGAGCGGCTACCTTCTACCAAAGCTGTGGCACCACCAACGAGCTGGGAACCGGCTTCATAGTGATGGGTAAGATGCGCCAACGCGTGATTGGGTGGCAGCCAATCAACGCAAGGAAGTGCAAGCTGAGGATAAAAGGCCGTTTCTTCAACTATAGCATCATCAACGTGCACTGCCCACACGAAGGGAGACCCGACGACGAGAAAGAAGCGTTCTATGCACAGCTGGAGCAGACACACGATGGATGCCCACTGCGGAACGTCAAAATCGTCATCGGTGACATGAACGCGCAGGTAGGAAGGGAGGAAATGTATAGACCGGTCATCGAACCGGATAGTCTGCACACCTTATCGAATGACAACGGCCAACGATGCATAAACTTCGCAGCCTCCCGCGGAATGGTAGTCCGAAGCACCTTCTTTCCCCGCAAAAATATCCACAAGGCCACATGGAGATCACCTAACCAAGAAACGGAAAACCAAATCGACCACGTTCTAATCGACGGTAAATTCTTCTCCGACATCACGAACGTCCGCACTTACCGCAGTGCGAATATTGAACCCGACCACTACCTCGTTGCAGTATGCCTGCGCTCAAAGCTCTCGACGGCGTACAACACGCGTCGAATTCGGACGCCGCGGCTTGACATTGGGCGGCTACAAGACGGTAGACTAGCCCAAGAATACGCGCAGCAGCTGGAAGTGGCACTCCCAACGGAAGAGCAGCTAGGCGCAGCGTCTCTTGAAGATGGCTGGAGAGATATTCGATCCGCCATTGGTAGCACCGCAACCGCTGCACTTGGCACGGTGCCCCGGATCAGAGAAACGACTGGTATAACGGCGAATGTGAGCAGTTAGTAGAAGAGAAGAATGCAGCATGGGCGAGATTGCTGCAACACCGCACGAGGGCGAACGAGGCACGATACAAACGGGCGCGGAACAGACAAAACTCGATTTTCCGGAGGAAAAAGCGTCAGCAGGAAGATCGAGACCGTGAAGAGACGGAGCAACTGTACCGCACTAATAACACACGAAAGTTCTATGAGAAGTGGAACCGTTCACGTAAGGGCCACGTGCCACAGCCTGATATATGTAAGGACATAAACGGGAACCTTCTTACAAATGAGCGTGAGGTGATCCAAAGGTGGCGGCAGCACTACGAAGAACACCTGAATGGCGATATGGCAGACAACGCTGGCGCTGTGATAATGAACCTAAGAGCACGCGCACAGGACATGCGACTTCCGGCTCCGAATCTCCAGGAAATCCAGGAGGAGATCGGCCGGCTGAAAAACAACAAAGCCCCTGGAGTTGACCAACTACCAGGAGAGCTATTTAAACACGGTGATGAGGCACTGGTTAGAGCGCTGCACTGGGTCATTACCAAGATTTGGGAGGATGAAGTTTTGCCGCAGGAGTGGATGGAAGGTGTCGTGTGTCCCATCTACAAAAAGGGCGATAAGCTGGATTGAACAAACTTCCGCGCAATCACATTGCTAAACGCTGCCTACAAGGTACTCTCCCAAATTTTATGCCGTCGACTATCACCAACTGCAAGGGAGTTCGTGGGGCAGTACCAGGCGGGTTTTATGGGCGAACGCCCCACCACGGACCAGGTGTTCGCCATACGTCAGGTATTGCAGAAATGCCGCGAATACAAAATACAACGTGCCCACACATCATCTATTTATCGACTTCAAAGCCGCATATGATACAATCGATCGGAACCGGCTATGGCAGCTAATGCACGAACACGGATTTCCGGATAAACTGACACGGTTGATCAAAGCGACGATGGATCGGGTGATGTGCGTAGTTCGAGTTACAGGGGCATCCTCGAGTCCCTTCGAAACCCGCAGAGGGTTACGGCAAGGTGATGGTCTTTCGTGTCTGCTATTCAACATCGCTTTGGAAGGGGTAATACGAAGAGCAGGGATTAACACGAGTGGTACAATGTTCAATAAGTCCGTCCAGCTTTTTGGCTTCGCCGACGACATAGATATTATGGCACGTAACTTTGAGAAGATGGAGGAAGTCTACATCAGACTGAAGAGGGAAGCGAAGCGGATCGGACTAGTCATCAACACGTCGAAGACCTAGTACATGATAGGAAGAGGTTTAAGAGAAGACAATGTGAGCCACCCACCGCGAGTTTGCATCGGTGGTGACGAAATCGAGGTGGTAGAAGAATTTGTGTGATACCAGCAGAGAAATTCGGAGACGTATAGTGGCTGGAAATCGTACATACCTTGGACTTCGCAAGACGCTCCGATCGAATAGAGTTCGCCGCCGTACCAAACTGACAATCTACAAAACGCTCATTAGACCGGTACTCCTCTACGGACACGAGACCTGGACTATGATCGTGGAGGACCAACGCGCACTGGGAGTTTTCGAAAGGAAAGTGCTGCGTACCATCTATGGTGGGGTGCAGATGGCGGACGGTACGTGGAGGAGGCGAATGAACCACGAGTTGCATCAGCTGTTGGGAGCACCATCCATCGTTCACACCGCGAAAATCGGAGGACTGCGGTGGGCCGGGCACGTAGCCAGAATGTCGGACAGTAAACCGGTGAAAATGGTTCTCGACAACGATCCGAAGGCGAGGTGCGCAGCGGGCAAGGTGGATCGATCAGGTGGAAGATGACTTGCGGACCCTCCGTAGACTGCGTGGTTGGCGACGTGTAGCCATGGACCGAGCCGAATGGAGAAGACTCTTATATACCGCACAGGCCACTTCGGCCTTAGTCTGAATAAATAATAATAATCAGTTGTGGGTTGAATTTGTGCTGGTGCAGGTCGAAATTGACGAAATCTAAGGTACCGTTGCTGTGGAAGGCGACGAAGCAGATGATTTAGTTGAGCCAGTTTTGTCTGCTCAGCGCATTCAGTTCCGAAACTTATATTTCGAACTCAAGGCTTCACTTGCGAGCAAAATTACTGCCGAGCCTCTCCCTAATGTGGTGGGGAATCGCCTTCCGGTACAGCCAATGCACTCTGTGCGGATACCAGAAATCAACATTCATGTTTTGTGGAAATCCGTCGAACTGTATTTTGGAGGGACAGTTTTTGGTCTATGATTCACGCAAGCAACCAACTCTCGTTAGTTCAAGTCAAAGTTGCCTCTCGTATCGGTGGATTCGATTATCTTCTAGAATGTCTCGTTATACCACAAATCACCGTTACCCTTCCCAGCAAGCACATCGATATTTCTGGTTGGAACCTTCCAAAAAGTATACCGCTAGCTGACCCGAGGTTCAATATTAGCTCTGGGGTCGACCGGCTACCCCTTGCTCCAGAATACAGTTTTCGGATTCGTCGTTGCTGGCAGGTTATCATGCCTGTCGAATCCTTTACCAATATGTGTAGTTAGCACTATTCCAAGTCTGGACAGTAAGTTGCAGCACTTTTGGGAGGTCGAACAATTCGACAACTACAAAGCACTGACCCCGTTAGAAGAAGCATGTGAATAGCATTTTTTGAGAACAGTATATAGAACGAGTTGTGGTCGCTGCATGGTTCGTCTTCCTGTACGGGAAGAAATGCTTGCGATATTAGGAGATTCGCTTGCCGTGGCACAGTGTAGATTTTTTTTTTGCAATTGAGCGAAAATCCGCAACAAACAGCGAGTTCAAAAACGAATTTGTGAAGTCCTCCTGTCGGAAATCCTCAGTTTATCCTGACGCACCATGTTATATTATTTCATCCAGATAGCTCTGCTACAAAAAATCGCGTTGTTTTTAACGCTACCTGTAAGGGTAGTTCCCAGTTGTCGCTAAGAGACATGCTTCTTGTCGGGCCCATCGTTAATCCACCTCTTCTTGCTATCATCCTTAATTGGCTGATTCCTCGTTATGTTTTCAAAGCGGATGTGAAGAAGATGTTCCGTCAACTCTGGGTCCATCCTCTGGAAGAAAGTATCTCCAGGTTCTATGGCGGTACGAACAGCTTCAGCGGTATCAACTAGCTACAATTACGTACGGGACTTCTTGGGCACCGTGCCTTGCAACCCGTATGCTCAACCAACTGGTGGAGGACGAAGGGCACAAATATCCACTTGGGACACATAAGGTTCTGTGGGATACCGAAAGTGTCCCTGGTGATATAAAGTAACTTCAGTCAAAGGTTGTGCTATAAGTGTTGAGTGAGCACTCTGTAAATGCTACTGGGAGCACTGCAAGCACTACTTAACATACTACAAGCGTACAGAGGCTGACGTCTCGGCCTCATTCATTCACGGGGTTTCGAGTAGCAAGGTTGTGGCAGTGGAGCGGTTCTTCCCAGCTGGAAATAGGTTTCACAAATGGCGATCCTGCCAGCCTTTTCTTGGGAAAAATCCAAAGAAAAGTTGAATTACCTGGCTAGTTTATAAGATAGTGGAAGAACCGCTCCTCGCACAACATAAAACGTCGCGGTGCGTTTCCGTGCAATCGAGTTGTTTGTGCTTTTTTTTCATCGAAGTACATCGAGGTGAGTGTAAACAACAGCCTGTTCCGGGAATGGCGATTAAGCGGAATAGAAGCTGAGTTTCGTAACCTGTTAGTTAGAGTTTGGATCATTTTATCAAGTGAATTCAACGGTTTCTTTGCGATGTTGTTGTTTTGCAGACGAGCCGCCTTAGGTCGTTGCGCAAATGTCACATCGCGAAGGAGAGGGAAACAGTGTAGGTTGTTTTGCTAAGGCAAATGTCGCACTGACGGCTTCCCTGTTCGATGTTGTTGTTTTGCAGACGAGCCGCTTTAGGTCGTTGCGCAAATGTCACATCGCGAAGGAGAGGGAAACAGTGTTGGTTGTTTTGCTAAGGCAAATGTCGCACTGACGGCTTCCCTGTTCGATGTTGTTGTTTTGCAGACGAGCCGCTTTAGGTCGTTGCGCAAATGTCACATCGCGAAGGAAAGGGAAACAGTGCTGGTTGTTTTGCTAAGGCAAATGTCGCACTGACGGCTTCCCTGTTCGATGTTGTTGTTTTGCAGACGAGCCGCTTTAGGTCGTTGCGCAAATGTCACATCGCGAAGGAAAGGGAAACAGTGCTGGTTGTTTTACTAAGACAAATGTCGCACTGACGGCTTCCTTGTTCGATGTTGTTGTTTTGCAGACGAGCCGCTTTAGGTCGTTGCGCAAATGTCACATCGCGAAGGAGAGGGAAACAGTGTTGGTTGTTTTGCTAAGGCAAATGTCGCACTGACGGCTTCCCTGTTCGATGTTGTTGTTTTGCAGACGAGCCGCTTTAGGTCGTTGCGCAAATGTCACATCGCGAAGGAAAGGGAAACAGTGCTGGTTGTTTTGCTAAGGCAAATGTCGCACTGACGGCTTCCCTGTTCGATGTTGTTGTTTTGCAGACGAGCCGCTTTAGGTCGTTGCGCAAATGTCACATCGCGAAGGAAAGGGAAACAGTGCTGGTTGTTTTACTAAGACAAATGTCGCACTGACGGCTTCCTTGTTCGATGTTGTTGTTTTGCAGACGAGCCGCTTTAGGTCGTTGCGCAAATGTCACATCGCGAAGGAGAGGGAAACAGTGTTGGTTGTTTTGCTAAGGCAAATGTCGCACTGACGGCTTCCCTGTTCGATGTTGTTGTTTTGCAGACGAGCCGCTTTAGGTCGTTGCGCAAATGTCACATCGCGAAGGAAAGGGAAACAGTGCTGGTTGTTTTGCTAAGGCAAATGTCGCACTGACGGCTTCCCTGTTCGATGTTGTTGTTTTGCAGACGAGCCGCTTTAGGTCGTTGCGCAAATGTCACATCGCGAAGGAAAGGGAAACAGTGCTGGTTGTTTTGCTAAGGCAAATGGCGCTCTTACGGATTCCCTGTTTAATGTTGTTTTGTACACGAGCCGCTTAAAGTCGTTACGCAAATGTTACATTGCGAAAGAAGGAGAAACAGTGCGGTTGTGTTGCTAAGACAAATGGCGCTCTTGCGGCTTTTCATCGCAATATTTTTTTATTCAGGCTATTGAACAACGGGAACTACAGCAATGTATAAAAAAATTTCTGTACTATTTTTCGTGAAAGATTTTGCTCAGCTGCACAAATGTTACATCGCAATTAAAAAGAACTGCAGTAAGTATTTGAAGTGAGGGTCACATGATCTTTCCCAGAATATTGTTCTTGTTAGTTTTATACAAAAAAAATAGCTTTGATGAAGAAGCACTAAGTAGTAATCACTAGTCAGAACTACTACAAATTAGTCCAAGCTGCCTTATTGAACATGACAAATATCCATATTATTACATTATATTGAAATGTATTGCCATTCATCGGGCTCGGTATCTCGATGGAAAATTGTTTTACTTTGTATTATGTATGTGTGAGTATTCTGAACAATTGAATGGTATACATCATACTTAAGTTATTTAAGCTATCAATATTTATTGATTTTGTTTGGCCGAATGTTGTCTTAAATGCCGAAAGCGCTTACACTACATTAAATGCACTAAACTGCAAAATTTCAACGTTAACTCGTTGTTGGACAATTATGATGTCCTTGATTTATACGCCTGCCGATAAAATTCTCTTACTTATGCAATAATTACGAATTATTTCAGATAAATCTCCATGTGACGAGTGTTCGGAATGAGTCTGTTCGGGATTTGAGTCCAAACGGTATATGTGTAGTGATAAAAAAACCCTTCGATCTTTTTTTCTTCTCGGAGTAGAGGAAGGATGTGGGATACCGAAAGTGTCCCTGGTGATATAAAGTAACTTCAGTCAAAGGTTGTGCTATAAGTGTTGAGTGAGCACTCTGTAAATGCTACTGGGAGCACTGCAAGCACCACTTAACATACTACAAGCGTACAGAGGCTGACGTCTCGGCCTCATTCATTCACGGGGTTTCGAGTAGCAAGGTTGTGGCAGTGGAGCGGTTCTTCCCAGCTGGAAATAGGTTTCACAGGTTCGGAAAGGGTTCTACATGGATGATGTTCTAGCAGGAGAATACAGCAGTCGAATCATGTAAACAAATAGCGAAACTTCTAAAGCTGGCGTGGTTTCAATTGCGAAAATGGAGTTTCTAACGATCCAAGCATTGTGACTCATTTACCAAATGAAATAAAGGAGTTCTCGCGGGAAACTGAACTCGATGGAGCCGGAACGGTGAAAACTTTGGGGCTGCTGTTGTCACCGATATGATCCTATCTCTTCCTATACTGGTGAGAGTCACAAAGCGGATGGTTGCTTCCGAGATGGCGCACTTATTCGACCCGCTCGGACTTGTTGGATCGGTGGTAGCTAAAACTATTCATCCAGAAGCTGTGGGCAATACACATTCCTTGGGATAAGACATCCCTTGAAGATGAAGATCGAGCAGACCGCATTTCTCGTGGTGTACTACCAGCACATATATTAGAAGATTTGTTGTGGTGGCATGGTCCTTATTATCTTGTGTAGGGTGGTCAGTTACTGCTTTCGTTTTTGCAAGAATGCTCGAAGCACTGAAGGATGCCGTACTATTGGTTCTCAAACTGTCATCCGAAGTAGACTGGTCGCTGAAATCACTTATCCGTTCTGTTCAAGCAACGGAATTCTCGGAGGAAATCAGTTATCTCTCCTCAACCCCTCAGCGACGGTTGACCAGTAAGGACAGAAGGCTTCAATCATCGGCTTGGTGGACGCCCGCTCAAAATGTATGTCTCTTTAGATACTCGGGCACCTATCCTGCTTCCAGCAAACAATCACCTATCGTGGCCCAGGGAGCATCCATAAATTACGTAACGCTTAGAGGGGGAGGGGGGGTTACTCGAAGTGTGACAATCCATATACAAATTCTAAAGGCTCCATACAAAAAGTGTGACAAAGAGGAGGGGGGTTGAAAATGGCCAATTTTTGCGTTACGTAATTAATGGATCTCCCTTATTGCTCACACGATCCATTTGAAAACGCTGCATGGCGGACCAACCCTGTTGTTGGCAACCACACGACAAAGATTTTGGCCGTTGCATGGACGCCATTCGTCTATGTGTGACTTGTCTCCGCTGTGCCCCGAAAACAGCTGAGCAGTTCAAGGCACATCTACCATCGCACATCGGTGCGAACCACGCCGGTGCGAGTGTTTGCGAATAATGGTATGGACTACTGTCCCTAGCAGCACAATTCACGTTGATTTGGTTGAAATAACTCATATATGACCAAATTCAGTCGTATGTGAGTATAATAGACTGATTTACAACATGTGTGTTGCTCGGGGTGGGCCCTTCGGTGTTCGTCCCTTAGTAAGGAGAGGAACAAACGTGAAGATGTACGTCGCCGTTTTTGTATGTATGGTGGTGAAGGCGGTACATCAAGAAGTCGTAACCCACCTGACAAAGTATGCCGAGCTCTCGCCCCATTTCACCGCTTTCACCCACCCACAAGATCTGGATAGTCTAACTCCCGGTCGGGGAGCCCCTATACTCAATTCCTGAGCCCAACTGTACCAAGTATCCCGTTGGGCGACTCACCCGTTACCAAGAAATGAAGCGCGTGTCCAGGATTTCTGGATACGTTGGTCACGGGAGTACGTCAGTGAGCTGCACCAACGCTCTAAGTGGCAGCGAGTGGAGGTGGGATCTATGGTGCTACTCAAGCAAGAAGGTCATCCACCATTAGCTATTAATTTCGACTGTAGTTTAATGCTTCGGAGATGGCTTTTCAGTCTTGACAAAATCAAAACACTGTTTCGGTCCGTTTGGAACCTTTTCTCAGGGACTCAATTCTTACAGGTTTATCATCAACTGTGATTCTGTTGAATCATTGATTGTCACGAGGTCAGGATTTTCCCACATAAACGAGATCGGTTCAAGCACCGCGTTTATGGTAAAATCCTTTCCGTTTATCGTCCATTGGAATTCAGTGCCTGGCACAAGATCGATGCAATGGTGATAGATCCTACTTACTCGTCGATGTACTTCTCTGAATTTCTATTAAGAAGATTTTCCTGTAGAAATTTTATATGAAAATTCTGAGAAATATGGAAATATCCTTTTAACACCAATTAAATTTTTCGACATTCGTAAAAAATTTCTATGGAAATTAGTTGAGACAAATTTCTTGTGCAAACTGAAGAGGATTTATTGTGGGAGTCTAGAACTTGTGTAAATTAAGAAGCATTTCCCGGTAAAATGTTGAAGGATTTCCTTTATTTCTTCATACTTTCTTCATAATTTATTTTATTATTTCAAATGATTTTTTTTTTATTTTCACTGAAAACCAAAATCAACGGGAATTTTATTCCCGACGGGTATTCACATGGAAATGCCAAATTAAAAATGAAATGATTTCAGAAAGAATATAGAAACAAATCTAGTTCTTGCTCAACAATAGATTAAATCAAGTCTATTTTTGCCATTTCAAATAAATTAGATGGGTCATTGCGTTCCGATGTAATGATCGATATACCTTTTTACAGACACGCTGAAAACGTCGCCGCCGCCAAGGAAAATTTTAACGAATGCCGCCATCGGGAATTTTTTAACCAGCGCACAACTCAAAGTTAATTGCGTTTAATGTCTAAAATGTGTTGCAGTTATAAACCGGCTAATGTGAATTAACCTTTATGTTTGAGATCCTAAGCCCGGGACAAAGACAATTATAAATTTTGTCATATTCATATACTTTAAGTAAGTAATAAAATTGTATTTTCTCTTCGCTTCGCTTCTTCAAGTATCTTCAAATAAGTTGATAAGACTACAAATATTTTGAAAAGTTTTCAAAATGTCTTCACGAAATAAATGTCTCCACAGAGATTCCAATGTCTTCTAATCTGGCATCGCTGCTCTTACTCCTTTTCATTGAATAGTACTTTTCCAGATTATGATGGGGTAGAATGACAGTTTAAGTTAATTAGACGGAAAACCAAAATTGTAGGGTTCAACAGAATCTTCATTGCTATTCTCTCAGAAACTCTATTTTTTATTCTCTGTAAAGATTGTCATTTTGCGATTCATCATATCTGTTGGTGTCAAACATAATAATGGATTACATACACGCAGAAGAATCTTGTGCGATTGAAACAACTATTTCGATTGTTGCATCCAACAACGTGGACATTGTTGTTTCAATCTCCAAAGTTGTTGTTTCAAAACTGATTCACTGCTTTATTCAATTCAATATTATTGTTATTTCAATCCTGCATCGCATGATTGAATCAACATTAGTATTGTTCTTTCGACAACCATTTCATTATATGGAAAAACTGCATAAACTGATCAACATAAATCATCTGACCCACATGAAGTAAGCATGGAGCAGTGGTAAGGTGGATGACTCTCACTCCCCCTGTTACTAATTCGATTCTTTTTCTGTCACTTTTTACACTTTTGTTGATGTCATCGTATAGTCGATAATGTAGTTTCGCAGCATTTTCGACAACACTGCATATTGTTGCTTCTGATGCACTATTTGACAGTGACAACTGGAAAGCATAGTTGAAACAAATTATATTGCTCTTTTCACAATTGTTTAGCTTTCTGTGATAACCCTACTCACCCCGTATTCGAACTTCGCACTGTCAAACGCTTTGAGACGATGATGAAAACATACTATTTTTATTGTTGACTATCGAATTTGCTGACTGTTAGATGCAAGGCAATTCAAAAAAAGGTTTTTCAAAATAGATATTGTATGGAAAAATTAGATAACCTTTATGTGCATTAACCTTGACGCTCTGCGAAATCGTATGCGAGATTCGACTGTGATAATCATTTATTCAGGGTAAGTCTAAATAGGAGTAATTGTCGCAATACGAGAGTTGCAACAACTATCGCGTATGGTTGATTCAACCCAACTGGTGGTTGTATCAATAATAAATATTGTTATTCATAAATCAATGCAAAAATATTGTTAATTTGAAGCAGAATCTGGTTGATGCTACCACACTTTTTTCTCCGTGTACTTCAGATTCAAAATGTTTTCGGGGTAAAAGATCTCGGGGTAGTGTCCCATTCGGGGTTCTGGTTTTCGAGGTACTGTCCCATTCGGGGTAGTGGCCTTCGAGGTAATGCTATTCGATTCGGGGTACTGGCATTCGGGGTAGTGGGATAAGGCCGCTCCGAATATTTATGTACGTGTAGAAGGTGCAGATTTACTGAAAGCTTTTGACTGAAATTATTTAAAAAAAATGAGTCCAGTTCTCAGTATTGGGATGATTGGCTGATTATTCATCGACAATAAATCAGACCAAGGATTGGAGGACTTCTTTTCACTTTCCTCAATTGCAAGAAGTAATCGTTTCAGAATGGGACATACCTCATGCGTCCTATTAAAATATGTAGAGCATTGATTCCGTGTTCTCATAGTCTTATAACAAAGCCGCACCGTATGAACACCAAGGTCAAGCTTATCCATGATTCGAGATATTTGTCTAATTTAATCGGACCTCGGAAAACTTTGAAGATTGCTTCATTGTCTTGTTTTGAAACAAATCCACTTTTATCCAGCCTAATTAAATGATAGCAATTTCAAGAAGTAGCACGCTTCTAGGATAACGCTTGATTCATTCAGCAAGTGGTCGTAAAAAGTATAATCCAGTTGATAACTGAGCGATTCCAAGCAACAGCATCAAAATTTAAGAAAATTTTTAATTCATGATTTTCTATTGAGTTGAAACTTTGCACAGTTTTTCAATTTCATCTAAATCGTCATTTTTCGATATCAAATCTTCATATTGAGTCACGACTAACTTTTCAAAAGGGTGTATGTGAAAATGGTTCAAAAATATTTAAAAAGCTGCACAGCAAAAACGGAATGTTCGATTGTTATGATTTTTTCAGCAAAGTTAGACAACTAAATGGTGATTCTTAAGAAAATGCGCACAGTAATTTTTGCCTTTAAAAATATCATTTTTGTCACAAAAACTTAAATATCTCAAAACCCTATCTTTTTTCGAACGTAAGGGAAAACGTTTAGGGAAAACGGTCCATTATATTAGCTATCTACCATAAAAATTTGGTGATGGTAAACTAATAAACAAAAAAGTTATGACATTTCAAACATTTCACAATTTTCACATATAGTAAACAAAAAAAAATTTCCGGGTATTTTTTTTTTCAAGAATCGCAGTTTGATGCTGATTTTATTGTTAAGGTCACCCCTGACGGAATCCAAATTTAAAAGTGCTCGCGTTTTCGGGGGCACACCACTCGATTCAGAGGTGGCGCACGACTGTCATTTTTGTTGATTTAGCTTTGCTGCGTCGCAGCATGCGTGAAATAATAAAAATGACAGTTGTGCGTTGCTTCCGTATCGAGTGGTGTGCCCCTGAAAACGCGAGCACTTTCAAACTTGGATTCCGTCAGGAGTGACCTTAAGGGCTTTGCGTGAGTTAAACAAGTTGTTTGTATGATATTCCATATTTATGTATTCATCGATATTATGTATATTATATGTATAAATATTATATGTATAAATAAATAAAAATGAATTAATATTATCCTAAGTATTAAATTAAATGTGGCAGTTACACAATGTTGTTATAGAAACTCTAAGAGTTTTGGGTTTGAATTTTGGTATGGGTTATGATATCATGAAAACAGTTTATTAATACTTATTTTTATTTATTTTATTCAAATTTTTAAAATATCGAACACTTTGGAATTATTATCAGCACAGTTTGAGTATAGTTTTGCTTTAATTTTATTTTCCGACAATGGAATGAAACAGTAAAATTTTTGGGTTCCTTGGATCGTTTTCGCGTTATTAAATTGCTCGCTGAGCTCTGAAGCCTTTATTTCGTACTCTTCAGTAGTAGTAAAACAAAATGATAATTTGGTTAAATCTTTTTCTTTTCTACGATTTGCCCAATCAAAAGTTCTTTCGCAGTTTTAATTGGATGCTCACGTTCTTTGGCTAAACTTGCTCTTGTGGCCATGCGCTTTATTGTTCCTCCAATAGCATCACAAGGACCTTTGCCATGTGATGTAGCAAAAAAATGCCATTCTGCATCAATTCCGTACATTGATTTAAATTGACATAGGCTCGAAAAATTCTTACGATTTTTGTACTGCGACGCTGCTCCATCAGACATGAAATATATCTTTTTGACTTTGTGAACAAGTTTACGGATACTGAATCGTGTCTTAAATCTTCGGAAATTATAATAAAACTTAAGTGTTCAATTTGCGTACTTCCATTAAAATAAATAACGAATGGATGAATTGTAGCTTGTTGTACGTTCCAGTGAAGGGACTGCACTTCATCTTGCAATACAAAGCTGTAATTTTCAGAAAAATCACAAATGACTAAAAATTCACCATTTTGTAATGTATTTTTCGTATTTTTTAAAAAGCTGGATTGTTCTGTTTTAATGAAATCGTGAGGGATTAAACTTTCTAATTTCAAGCAAAAATATGACACAAACTCATCTACAGGTTTTACAATAGTTTCTATGTCACACCTATCCGTGGTCACCCATTGCTCAAATGATAACTGATCAATATATTTTTCTTCAAACTCAGCGAATAAAGTATTTTCCAATGATGAAGAATCTGGACAATCCGAACAAGATCGTAGATAGCAATTTGATGTTGTATTTTCACACAAAAGACTACCAGTTAACATTTTAATATCCTTTGTTAAATTGATTCTTTTCAAACTATGTAAAATAAGATTAATATTCTCATGGGTTGTGCACACACACATTATGTGTTCCTGAATTGGAAAGAAGCTTACATTGCCTTGGCCGAAGGCTTGCAAATGAGGAAAAACCTATTTTAATATTATCGTGAATTTCCTTGAAGCGTGTGTACGCTTCTTTCAAAGTCGTCATCATTAATCGTTTTTGGATTGCTTGACGCTTTCCATCTTTTTTACTGATACATAATCTTTTTGACCAGGCATAGCTCGACTTACTTCATCATCTTCAAAATATTGAACTACTATTTCTTTTGTCTCATCTGTTAATGCAGTACTAGACCTAGTATTTTTGGTTGAAAGACAGTTATTCTTCAATTGTTTTGCCTTTTTTTACTGTATTTCTATTGGTTTTGAACTCATCAATGGCATCCTGAATAGACCACGAACTTGGCAGCATCGACAAAATCAATAATTTTTCTTTCCTTGTCGTGGCTGCATTCGAGAACCTTTCCTTCATATTTATAATTACCTCATCGTAGTCTGTATTTTCCACATCATCAGGTCCTAATTTGAAGAGGTTTCTTCGTACAGCTTCGTTTATTTCACGGTATTTTTTCTCCGGATAATAAACGTAGTCCATCTTACTCCATTTAATCGGAGTCACTTTTATCCCAGCTATGCCCTCGTTAAAGCGTTCGATGTTGACCTTTTGGATACACTCATCTTCCGATTGATTTGTTGAAACAGATTTCGCTGATGGTACGGTGGCAAGGCTCTCAGCACTTAATACTTCTGGTAATTCCTCAGTTGTTGTCGATACATCTGGCAATTCCTCAGTTGCTGTCGTTTTCGAACTTCCTGCGCTCTGCTCAACCGATGATATACAGATTGCTCTTTTGTCAACGTTTAGACGGCAGGACGTGCAAATGCGTAAATTTGTATTCAATGTGGACATTGGAGCATAACCAGTCGCTTTCAGTTTATCTATGGTGCTTTCGGTGAGATTCCGTAACTCTTTTGAACACTTTTTTCCATCAAACGGCCTACAACAGTTGAGAAAGCGGCTACTCATGTTGTTCGTAATATTTCAATAAACAAAATCACTTTTAAGTTTTTACTGACTAGTTTGGTGTCATTTGCTTGACTGAAGAAAAAATTACTATAAGATCTTTAACAACCTTAGTAGTAGTAATTTTTTGCTTTTTCGTGAGCATTGTCATGGTATGTACCTATCATGCATTTGTTGTTGTTGAAGATACCCGTTTCCTCCCGATCATAAAGTCTATTCTCTAAGAGGTATATTTTTGCAGGTAAACTATAGACGTACACGTGTATATAAATCTTTGATTTTGCAGCTTTTGTCTTAAAAATAACATTTCTGATATGTTTCTATCAACGTTATTATCAACAGGTTTCAACACTATTAAAAGAATTTTTCGCCAGTCACGTGCAATGAAAATTATGACACTATCAATACTTTTGATCACAACACTGGATCGTGTCTAAGTTTCTTATAGATGCTATGAATAATTAAATCAAAATATCATGAAAACAACTTGTTTAAATCACGTCCCTTAACAATAAAATCTGCATCAAACTGCAATTCTCGAAATAACTTACACAGAAAAAATTTTTTTTACTAAATGTGAAAATTGTGAAATGTTTGAAATGTCATAACTTTTTGTTTATTAGTTTACCATCACCAAATTTTTATGGTAGATAGCTAATATAATGGACCGTTTTCCCTAAAAAATTACGTTCGAAAAAAGATAGGGTTTTGAGATATTTGAGTTTTGTGACAAAATGATATTTTTAAAGGCAAAAAAATTTTTTTTTTACTGTGCGCATTTTCTTAAGAATCACCATTTAGTTGTCTAACTTTGCTGAAAAATCATAACAATCGAACATTCCGTTTTTGCTGTGCAGCTTTTTAAATATTTTTGAACCATTTTCACATACACCCTTTTGAAAAGTTAGTCGTGACTCAATATGAAGATTTGATATCGAAAAATGACGATTTAGATGAAATTGAAAAACTGTGCAGAGTTTCAAATATTTTCGAAATGGTCGCTCAGGATCGACTGACATGCCCCCGTGGAATGCCTCAACTTTGTTGTAACATGATGGTGTTGAAGTAGAAAAAAGATATCCATGCCTTTCGACAAAGCGGTGGTGTCGGTCGTCGACGACGGCTGCTGATGGAGTTTCGCAGTCAATCATTTCCTTTTACATCGGGTAGCGGATTTGCAATTTAGCATAGTCCATACCAAAACGGTACGTTTGCAACAGATCGTACCGACACAACATTTTTGCAACAAAGCGACTGATTTCGCGGCAAAAATTCGTGTCAGCCCCTTGGCATTGTTGGCGGTAGGGTAATTGCACCCGCCGTTCAATCTTCATTCCAAAAGGCGTATATTTCAAATGTCGGTCGAAACGCTTGACACAACTACCCTACCGAAAAGTTGTGAAATCGAAACAAACGGCGTAGGCAACAGTAACGCGGGGGAATGCGTGCAATGCAATGGTCTACCTTTATCCCAAAATACGCCCCCACAACCGACCACAGCCATCATCGGATCGAGACCGGCTCAGTCCGACAAACAAACAATCAAACGAACAGAACTTCTCGTGTTTGGCAACGGTTCCGAATTTGGTTACTTGGCTGGTTGGGCACAAAAACGTGACCGAAAGCATCGAGCATCATTCATACGTATAACAGATGGGTCAGACCGAACCGAAAGAGCGCCAAAAGAGGTGCCACTCGACTCCAGCACTACTGTTTGGGCATCATCATCAAGTCAACGTTTGAATCGACTACACGGCCGGGCCCAGACCAGAATGGTGACAGCTGCAAAAGTGTGTCACCAATGAAAGTTAGGGGTATGTGGTTTGTGATTGTTGTAAAAGTTATCCTACATATCTCTCTCAATTAGGCAGAAATTATATTGCTCAACATAATTTTAAAAGATTGAAAAAATAAATATAGCAATGAAACTTATTGGTGTTCCGTATTTGACTACGATTCGAAGCCGAACATTCCTTTGACGTATACTCTTAACAAGATTTGTTCGTTCAGCTGAATGGCACAAAAACGCACAATCGCGTCAGGAATATGAGGTGTGCGATATCCAGTTTTTTTCCTGAGTTGTTCTGACCACTAGAAACGAAAAATAAATATTTGAGAAAAGCGTGTTTGAGTGTGTTGTTTTGCAGTTTGGTGCATTGGTCAACTGTTAAGTTCGAAGTCTGTCCATATTTTTCAACGCCCCATTGAAACAGTCTTAGCAAATCGTTGTGTCTCTTAAATCTTATTTTCCGATAGTTGAGCACGTGACCAACAACTGAAAATGTGCATCCAATGCCATACGCAATGCACACACAACCGACAACCCGTTATTAGTTCGCACCATCATTCATCCGTCCGCTTAGTTTAGTCAATCGATTGTCAACGGCAAACCACAGGCGCTAAGAATCGATAGAGGATGAAAACAGGGAATATTCATTTTAGATTGCGCCATAGTTTGGCAAATTTCCACACAACACCATTCGCGGCGTCGTCGATGCCGTCGTCATTGACGGCTCAGGTTGACTGGTTTTAAAGAAACCCGGTCCCAACGATATGAGGATCCTATCGTCTACGGTTCCATACAGCACCGAAATGCAAATCGATCTCGAAGCCAGACATTCATCATGCATCGAAACCGCGATGTGGCTTCTAATACCCAGTGCAATGGCAACGAGTTGGGAAATGTATTCAAAACCAGATTTGCCATCACTGGTTTTTATGAGATTTTTTATATTGATTGCACAAACATCGAGCAACTCAATTTTAGAAGAAAGTTCAATTGGTTATAAAATGATTGATAAAAGCAAGTTTAAGAAATCTTTAGAAAAACAATTAATAATTTTCAAAGAATCAACAGATTAGAGCAGAGAAAGATATTACAAATTTGTACGAAAGTGAAGTCTTATGGGTTCGTTTAATGTTTATAATTTAAGAAGTTGTATAATTTAAGACGCCTCCAGTTTTTGGAATTCAACCGCTGCGGCGTTGACACTTTTTCATAAACGTGCCGTTATTCAAAATTTGTCAAACCGATAATAAATTATTTTTCATGTCGGTAAAAAATCCGAATTGGTCGTTTGGCCGGATATTTCTTTTGGAAAAATAGGTCATTTGGCTGAAATTCGTTTAGTCGAACAGGTAATTTGGTCGAAAATACCTTCGACAGAAAGGATTATTTGACCGAGAATGTCGTTCGGCCAAACAGGTCATTCGATCGGGCATTTGATTAACTTAGCTTGATTGATTGAACAACCATGTAAGTCGTGATTGGCCGAGAAAAACAACAAATAAGCATAGCTCATCAATTGAATAGTCTTATTGGAACCAAAACGTTAGTTTCACTGTACGTGATGTGGAGTACGATTAATTCAAGACCAATATTAGTGCCGCAGACGTCTTCACAGTCAATTGAGGATTAGAAGAAGGAAATTAGTCTGAAACTCATTGCTACTAAAGACCGAGGAATACTCTGCATCTCCATGAGTACCAGGGAATGGAATAGTTGGTTGGATGAGATGGTAATTTATGGGAAGTCACCTTTGTAAGCTACCGAATATTTATTATGTACGTAGTTATTTCTATAACACGAAGATAAAAACCGTGTTTAAATCAATCCAACATGAAATCATTGCACTTTGTGTGATAACACGTACCCTACATAATGTTTACCTTCTCCAAAACTGAAACAACGCGTTCTTATGAAGCACGACTCATCAAGCACTAATAATTTACTTAATTTGTCTTGCGACTAGAAATAACGTATAATACTCACTCGGTAGTAATGAAGTAAATTTCTGCCCCCTGCTGTTATATTTTTTTCGTCTTGCGTTCTCCTGGAAAAGCTGGCGTTTCCAGCACCAACGCAATCGAGAGCGCACTCATTTGGCATAAAGGGTTAATTGACCGGAAATGTCGTTCGGGCAAACAGACATTTCCTTTCAAGTTTACGGAGCCGAAAATGAAAATGAAACTTTACACAATATGATCATCGAATTGTTTAGTATTATTTTAAAACCTTTTTTTGGCGGGACGCGTTCGGTGGAGCTTGGTAAAGCGATGTGAGTATTCGAATCTTTCCTTTATTATTACCTTGAAGTCGAAGACTATCTTTGATGATAATCTAAAAGTATTTTGAATGTATTCGTTGCCGATCTCCAGCCTCTGCTTGTCTGACATTCCGTTTGATTTCCGCATCTGACTTTCTTCATCTTCTTGATTCCACTATTTCGCCTACCGTCAAATATACTTCCATAGTTTCTGATTATTCTGCAATGTTTATTCCGTATGCCGAACCCATATTTTTCCTAGAAGGGCCGGTGTTTTGACGGTTTACTATACCTTGATAAAAAACGTATGTAGGATATGGTTTTTTCTTGTCTGTTGAACGCTCATCCAATTAGGGTCTGTTCACAAATTACGTAACGCTTCTGGGGGGAGGGGGGAGGTCCAACTTGCGTTATACTTTGTTACACTAAATGGTGGGGGAGGGGGTGGGTACTACCAAATGTTACGCATAACGCGAAAAAAAATTTATTTGAATGTCTTTTTTTTAAATCACTGATTGAAGTAATAGCTTTTTATCGTTATTGTATATAAGTCATTATCGAAATCAAGCATGCTGACATAGCGGGACTGATATGCGTAAAAATACCAAGCGAATATTGTATTTCTCGACACCACATTTCCGCAAAACTATGTAAATGGTTATAATCGCAAATTCTATTTTCGTTTCTACTAGCTGCATCCTTGATATCCTTGATGTTTGATCATGAGCTATCCCTATTCCAACAGTGTTGAAAAATACCAAAACCCAAATGCTTCAAAGGTAAAAAAATCTGCCTTTAAAATTTTCATAGTTACGCGTTACATAGGGGAGGGAGGGGGTATCAAAAATGTTACTTTTTGTTACGAGGGGGAGGGAGGGGGTCAAAAACTCGGATTTTTGCGTTACGTAATTTGTGAACAGACCCTTACATTCTATGGATTGCAAGCAGCATAAACGATCTGGAGTTTTCGCGTGAAGATGTTCCTGGATTCGGCTGGCGTCCTGCGGACCCTGACGGATGATTTGCCAGAAGAGGACTAGGTGAAGTTCGACAATAAAGATCGAAAAGCAAAAAGCATGATCGTTGGATTCTTGGTCATCCAGGACAAAGGCAGCGCGAAGAACATGTGGTCAAGCTTGAGCGACGTTTTCGCAAAGAAGTCTGTGGCCAGTCAAACGCTCCTGCGGAAACAACTTGGTCGCCTACGGATGAAGGAGGGAGCATCGATGCGGTCCCACCTTTTGGCGTTCGACGATTTGGTAAGACAACTCAAAACGGCCGGTGCGAAGCTTGAGGACGGAGATCTCGTGTCCCAGCTGTTCCTAAGTTTACCCGACTCGTATCCCCTTGTAACGACGCGTCCGAACCGCATGGACGAGACCGTCAACGATAGGCCGGCGGCGTTTGCCAGCCATCAGCGTCATAAGCGTGGTTACAAATTCAAGGGCAAGTGCCACAAGTGCGGCCAAATCGGCCACATGAAGAAGGATTGCATGAAGCAGGATAAGGAAGGGCATATACTGCCATGAGCCAGAGAGGGGTGAGTGTTATGGTAAACCATGACCAGCTTTCCACGTCAAACGGTAGCATCATCTATTTGAAGCTGGATTCGGGCGCAAGTGACCATTTGGTGAACGAGAAAACGTTTTTCCATTCGGTCGGAAGGCTGCCATGGATTTATTTTAGACTTCTGGTTATGCGTGAAGACCATCAGACCCATAGTTCAGAGCGATACCACAGACCTTTAGGTACACGTGGAGATCCGAGGAATATATTCCAGTGATTCTTGGAGCATTAAGAGGGGCACAGCTTTTGAAAGCATGTTTAATTTGGTTTTATAGATCAAATAGAGCATGAACTGTTTTTTAAAAAAGATATAACATACCTTTGGTTACGTGTGTGGATTTCAAGACCTATACTCCAGAAAATTCTTGGATGGCCTGAAAATAAGGTTATTGAAGGCGTATCCAATTTGATTTCATGGATCAAATAGAGCAGAAGCCATTTAAAAATATATAAACCATCTAGTAACGTGTGTAGACCTCAAGGCCTAAACACCAGGAAATTCTTGGATGACCTGGGACGAAATATTTATTGAAGGCATATCCAATTTGATTCTATGTCCCCATCCAATGGGGCATCGACCATTTTGGAAAAGAGGTAACAACCCTTTGGTTGCGTGTGTAGACCTTAAGACTTAGACTCCAGGGAGTTCTTGTACGATCTAGAAAGAAACAGACATTGAAGCCGTATACAGTTTATTCTACGGATTGAAAAAGGCATGTACCATTTTCAAAAATAAATATATATCTGCCCTTTGGAGGTGCGTATATACCTTAAGGCTTATACTTTAGGCGAATTCTTGGATGACCTGAAACGTAACAGTTATTTAAGGTGCAGCCAATTGGGACAAATAGGGCATGAACCATTTTCATTGGTTAATCGCGTAGACTTTAAGGCCTATACTCCATACATTTCTTGGAGGACCTAAAACGGAACAGCTATTGAAGGCGAATCCAACTTTTTTTTTGTATTGCACATAATATGTCTCGAAACCTTTTGAATCCTGACCACTACAATCAGCATAGTGTTTGAAAGTCTGTGCAATAAAAGGTTAAATTAACAAAAAATTTAGTGACCAAAATCTAGAATATGGAGGTTTGGAAACTTCTAGTTGAGAGGCGTGAAGGTTCAGTAGCTTCATTGATAACGTCTTCAGAACATTTTTCTGAGAGATCTCCTTTCAAGAGGCTCAGAAACCTCTTTTAAAGAGGATCAGAAGCCTTCTTTCAAGAGTCTCGGAAGCCTCCTTTCGGAAGGCTCGGAATCCTCTTTTCAAGAGGCTCGGAAGCCTCCTTTCAAGAGGCTCGGAAGCCTCCTTTCAAGAGGCTCGGAAGCCTCCTTTCAAGAGGCTCGGAAGCCTCCTTTCAAGAGGCCTAAAAGCCTCATTTTAAGAGGCCTGGAAGCCTCCTTTCAAGAGGCCTCGGAAGCCTCCTTTCAAGAGGCTCAGGAAGCCTCCTTTCAAGAGGCCTCGAAGCCTCCTTTCAAGAGGCTCAGAAGCCTCCTTTCAAGAGGCCCGGAAGCCTCCTTTCAAGAGGCCTGGAAGCCTCCTTTCAAGAGGCTCAGAAGCCTCCTTTCAAGAGGCTCAGAAGCCTCCTTTCAAGAGGCTCAAGCCTCCCTTTCAAGAGGCTCAGAAGCCTCCTTTCAAGAGGCCCGGAAGCCTCCTTTCAAGAGGCTCGAAGCCTCCTTTCAAGAGGCCTGGAAGCCTCCTTTCAAGAGGCTCAGAAGCCTCCTTTCAAGAGGCCTGGAAGCCTCCTTTCAAGAGGCCCGGAAGCCTCCTTTCAAGAGGCCCGGAAGCCTCCTTCAAGAGGCTCAAGCCTCCTTTCAAGAGGCTCAGAAGCCTCCTTTCAAGAGGCTCAAGCCTCCTTTCAAGAGGCCTGGAAGCCTCCTTTCAAGAGGCTCAGAAGCCTCCTTTCAAGAGGCTCAGAAGCCTCCTTTCAAGAGGCCTGGAAGCCTCCTTTCAAGAGGCTCAGAGCCTCCTTTCAAGAGGCCCGGAAGCCTCCTTTCAAGAGGCTCGGAAGCCTCCTTTCAAGAGGCTCAGAGCCTCCTTCAAGAGGGCTCGGAAGCCTCCTTTCAAGAGGCTCAGAAGCCTCCTTCAAGAGGCCTGGAAGCCTCCTTTCAAGAGGCTCAGCCTCCTTTCAAGAGGCTCAGGCCTCCTTTCAAGAGGCCTGGAAGCCTCCTTTCAAGAGGCTCAGAAGCCTCCTTTCAAGAGGCCTCAAGCCTCCTTTCAAGAGGCTCAGAAGCCTCCTTTCAAGAGGCTCAAGCCTCCTTTCAAGAGGCCTCAAGCCTCCTTTCAAGAGGCCTGAAGCCTCCTTTCAAGAGGCCTGGAAGCCTCCTTTCAAGAGGCTCAGAAGCCTCCTTTCAAGAGGCCTCAGGAAGCCTCCTTTCAAGAGGCCTCAGAGCCTCCTTTCAAGAGGCTCAGAAGCCTCCTTTCAAGAGGCCTGGAAGCCTCCTTCAAGAGGCCTCGGAAGCCTCCTTTCAAGAGGCTCGGAAGCCTCCTTTCAAGAGGCCTGGAAGCCTCCTTTCAAGAGGCTCAGGAAGCCTCCTTTCAAGAGGCTCAGAGCCTCCTTTCAAGAGGCCTGGAAGCCTCCTTTCAAGAGGCTCAGAAGCCTCCTTTCAAGAGGCCCCAGGCCTCCTTTCAAGAGGCTCAAGCCTCCTTTCAAGAGGCTCAAGCCTCCTTCAAGAGGCTCGGAAGCCTCCTTTCAAGAGGCTCAGAAGCCTCCTTTCAAGAGGCTCAGAAGCCTCCTTCAAGAGGCCTGGAAGCCTCCTTTCAAGAGGCTCAAGCCTCCTTTCAAGAGGCCTGGAAGCCTCCTTTCAAGAGGCCTGGAAGCCTCCTTTCAAGAGGCCTGGAAGCCTCCTTTCAAGAGGCCTGGAAGCCTCCTTTCAAGAGGCTCAAGCCTCCTTTCAAGAGGCCTCGGAAGCCTCCTTTCAAGAGGCCTGGAAGCCTCCTTTCAAGAGGCCTGGAAGCCTCCTTCAAGAGGCCTGGAAGCCTCCTTTCAAGAGGCTCAGGCCTCCTTTCAAGAGGCCTGGAAGCCTCCTTTCAAGAGGCTCAAGCCTCCTTTCAAGAGGCCTGGAAGCCTCCTTTCAAGAGGCTCGGAAGCCTCCTTTCAAGAGGCCCAGGCCTCCTTTCAAGAGGCTCAGGCCTCCTTTCAAGAGGCTCAGGCCTCCTTTCAAGAGGCTCAGAAGCCTCCTTTCAAGAGGCTCAGAGCCTCCTTTCAAGAGGCCTGGAAGCCTCCTTTCAAGAGGCCCGGAAGCCTCCTTTCAAGAGGCCTGGAAGCCTCCTTTCAAGAGGGTCAGAAGCCTCCTTGCAAGAGGCCCAGGCCTCCTTTCAAGAGGCCTCAGGAAGCCTCCTTTCAAGAGGCTCAGAGCCTCCTTTCAAGAGGCTCAGAAGCCTCCTTTCAAGAGGCTCAGGAAGCCTCCTTTCAAGAGGCCTCAGAAGCCTCCTTTCAAGAGGCTCAGAAGCCTCCTTTCAAGAGGCTCGGAAACCTCCTTTCAAGAGGCCTGGAAGCCTCCTTTCAAGAGGCCTGGAAGCCTCCTTTTAAGAGGCCTGGAAGCCTCCTTTCAAGAGGCTCGGAAGCCTCCTTTCAAGAGGCACGGAAGCCTCCTTTCAAGAGGCATGGAAGCCTCCTTTCAAGAGGCTCAGAAGCCTCCTTTCAAGAGGCCTGGAAGCCTCCTTCAAGAGGCTCAAGCCTCCTTTCAAGAGGCCTGGAAGCCCCCTTTCAAGAGGCTCAGAAGCCTCCTTTCAAGAGGCTCAGAAGCCTCCTTCAAGAGGCCCGGAAGCCCTTCAAGAGGCCTGGAAGCCTCCTTTCAAGAGGCTCAGGAAGCCTCCCTTTCAAGAGGCCTCAGAGCCTCCTTTCAAGAGGCCTGGAAGCCTCCTTTCAAGAGGCTCAGAAGCCTCCTTTCAAGAGGCCTGGAAGCCTCCTTTCAAGAGGCTCAAGCCTCCTTTCAAGAGGCCTCAGAAGCCTCCTTTCAAGAGGCCTCAGAAGCCTCCTTTCAAGAGGCTCAGAAGCCTCCTTTCAAGAGGCTCAGAAGCCTCCTTTCAAGAGGCTCAGAAGCCTCCTTTCAAGAGGCTCAAGCCTCCTTTCAAGAGGCCTCAGAAGCCTCCTTTCAAGAGGCCTCAGAAGCCTCCTTTCAAGAGGCTCAGAAGCCTCCTTTCAAGAGGCCTCAGAAGCCTCCTTTCAAGAGCTCGGAAGCCTCCTTTCAAGAGGCTCAGAGCCTCCTTTCAAGAGGCTCAGAGCCTTTTTCAAGAGGCTCAGAAGCCTCCTTTCAAGAGGCTCAGAAGCCTCCTTCAAGAGGCCTCAGAAGCCTCCTTTCAAGAGGCCTCAGAAGCCTCCTTTCAAGAGGCTCAGAGCCTCCTTTCAAGAGGCCTCAGGAAGCCTCCTTTCAAGAGGCTCAGAAGCCTCCTTTCAAGAGGCTCAGAAGCCTCCTTTCAAGAGGCTCAAAGCCTCCTTTCAAGAGGCCTGGAAGCCTCCTTTCAAGAGGCTCGGAAGCCTCCTTTCAAGAGGCTCGGAAGCCTCCTGCCAAGAGGCTCAGAAGCCTCCTGCCAAGAGGCTCAGAAGCCTCCTGCCAAGAGGCTCAGAAGCCTCCTGCCAGAGGCTCAGGAAGCCTCCTGCCAAGAGGCTCAGAAGCCTCCTGCCAAGAGGCTCAGAAGCCTCCTTTCAAGAGGCTCAGAGCCTCCTTTCAAGAGGCCTGGAAGCCTCCTTTCAGGAGGCCTCGGAAGCCTCCTTTCAAGAGGCTCGGAAGCCTCCTTTCAAGAGGCTCGCAAGCCTCCTTTCAAGAGGCTCGGAAGCCTCCTTTCGAGAGGCTCGGAAGCCTCCTTTCAAGAGGCTCGGAAGCCTCCTTTCAAGAGGCTCGGAAGCCTCCTTTCAAGAGGCTCGGAAATAATAAACAAAACAAATTCCTTTCCATTGCTTTGTTTTTGATGGGATTGAAATAGGAGCTATGAGATGAAGTGGCGAACCGTTCCTTTATTTAAAAACTGAAATAAATCACACAGCTCTGTAGAAAATTTGGGCATATACTGTATGCAGAATTGTGATATAATGATTTATATTTTAATCTAAATTCCAAATTTGTTTATGTTAAAATTTTATTCAAATTTAGCAAGGTTTTTATGCAAAATTGTGTTAAAATCTGCCATCAACTGGTTGGGTGAAAGAAATAACTTGCAAATCTGAAATAAGAATTGATTAGGGATCAATTTATTTTTTCCTCAGTCAGAAACAAGTCTTTGCCGCACATCAACGCTATCACTCCACTCATTTGCGATTCCCATGCATGCAATTCGTGCCAGTTTTTGCTATTGCCCTGCAACTTGTAACTGACAGGTCTTTCTCCAATGGCAAGATCTGCTCTGCTACTGCTGCTGTCCGTCAGCCGGAATCATGACCATCATCAAGGAGGTGGCGAATATTCAATCCATGCAAGCGCGCCGGTCGGGACCCGGGAGAGACGGTTTCAGCATTCGAACACTTTCGGTCTCGGACTTGCATCTCCGATATGCATAATGTGTGTCAGTGGAGTGCAAATGAGCAGCAGCAGTTCTTAGTTAGACTTGGAGATTTGCCTATCCGATTCGGGCCGACATAAATATTCAAACCTTCGAGAGATCGAGAGCGCTGTGCGAAAGGAGCACTCACTACGAAAGATACCAAGTCACGGCACGCTGCCTGCACCGACTGCTGGGAAAGGAGTCGAATCGTTTTGAATAAATTATCGAATTTCGTAGTGGATATTCTGATGGTTGGATCAGCCAGTCGGTTGGTTGGCTGTCTGCTGGTTGCTGCAGCTGTCTGTGGATGGAAAGTGATGATTAGAGCGAAATCTAACTGTGCTTCGCGTTGTTTTTTTGCTCCTTCCCTACCCAAGCCACAGGTTAGCCTTTTTCCAACCACATCACGTTATCGATTGGGGTGCTCTTGGCCCCGATGATGGTGGCGATATTCAATATCTTGAGAAAAGGTCTCTCCGCTGTATCAAGCTTGAACGTGTTTAACTGCGGGATGGTGATATTCTCGGATCTTCGCAACAATTTTCGAGTCTGAAAATTATTAATTTGCGAAAAAATAAACTCAAGCTGTCTGAGTTGATTCTACGCTGTGTGAGTAGAAAAAAATCTGAACCGCTAAGTTACCCGTAAAAGCAACAAGCAGCTGGTTGTGTTTTCATCTCAACGGGGAGGTTGGGGTATGAACGAGTGCGAGGGGCGTTGCAGCACCAAGGAGATCCAGGCGATTGGGAATCAAAATATGTGTACGTGGGTATCCATTTGCAGTCGAAACTTTATATGGTGATGATAGTGGTGGGGAAACTTGATTGCTGCAGTCTAGACTTGCAGCAAAAGGAGGTTAACCAGGAGTGCTGATTGCAGCAACAGTGATGGGAGCTATTGATTGGTCGTGGCGCTTGAAAGCTTTGCACCACCGTTATTTGGGTAATGGAGTCAATGATAAAAACTCTGATTAATCCGCTTAGTAGTATACTCGTTTTCGTGTATAACATAGACTCGAACAAAACAGACATTTGCTGAATTCGCCAAATTAAACGAATGGACGACTGGCTTGGGCTTTCTTTCGAATAACAGTTTTTCAAGCGATTTGAAGAAATGCAAAAGCAAATAAACTGAACTGTATCGTGTGGAGCTAAGCTAAGTCGGCATGAACCATATCGAGATAGTTCAAAACACTTTGTTTTTCTCTAATCCGCACACGGGACTCAACATATTCGGGAGGTGATTGATCCATCGATTATAAAGCTATTAGAGAAATATTTTTACTTACAAATGAAAACAAACATTGGAGCTAAGCCATAATGTGCAACGGTTTGGAATTTGAGCTGGGTTCGTTGTCGGAAAATCGGTCATCCTCTCTTACTTCCATGCCCACCAGTCCTGCAAGCATTCCGTTCGTCTGGAAATAAGATAAATAATGATATGTTTCTATTTTTCTATTTCGATGCAACTTCACACCATCGCATTACGGCAGCGTGCATCAGTAGCTGGTAAGCTTCACAACTTGGTACTCACTATCCAGCATTGGAAAGCATGAAAAATGAGGCATCCTCGGTTTTTATTTTTCCTTTCACGTCCATCCAGTTGTAGATATCCAGTGGCTTTAATTTCACACTGAATCGGATTTCTGAAGAATCGAGTTCGTTTCAGTTCAACGAATCTTTTCAACGCCAACAACGGTCTGGCTCAGTGGGCTCCTGTGTATGTGTGTACGTGTACGCACTTGCCAATCTCACTATCAATTTTAAAACTCTAGATTTTGGATCAGACTGATTGGGATGGTTCTCATTCATTTTGCAAATTAAAAACATTGTTTTGATTTCCGGGATTTAAGTAGCAGGAAATAATTTGAATATAAATAACATCTGACCGCCATTAACTCAAAATTTGAAAGGTAAGAGAACTGTTTGAATGTTTTTGATCAATCATTTGAAAAATGTTAAGGTGCGATCTGCATCTAGGCAATCGCTGTCACGAACAGGGAAGGGTCGTTTGGCCGAATTCCACTTGGCCGAAAAGCACATTGGATCGGAAGTCATCTGAAGTGGAAATGTGGAAAAATGGTATGGCAGGAAGCGCCATTTGGCTGAAGAGGTTAATTGACCGAAAAAAAAATGCCTCACTAGGTCAAAAATTACGAAAATTCGCAGAAATGGTCGTTTGGATGCATGGTCCATTTGACCGACAGTTCTGGCGGTCGGAAATGTCGCCTGGTAAATGTCGTTTTCTTAGCGGGTAATATAGCTGAAGATGCCTTTTGGCCGAACAATAATGAATGTGAAATGTGTGAAGCGATAAATGGTAATTGTAGACAAACATTTGAAAAGGGCGAAACAGCCGAAATTTAATCTTTTCAGTTGTTTGTCTATATACAGTTATATTCCGATTTTATCACCCTCTCTGGTGAAGTTGGGGGTGATAAAATGGGGCATGTGACAAAATCGGAAAAAAATAATTTTATTTTTTAAATTTATTTCCCTGATATGAATCAGTTTATGTCTTGAAAAGGCAAAATGCTTGAACGGTACTCGTTATTTCTTATCAAAAATGCTTACAGAATCCTTCACAAATATTCAGAAGTTATTCATAATAAATCACAGGCGGTTAAAGTTATTTCATTAAAATCATTGTTGTTTGCGGTATTATTTACGAAAATAAAAAGAAGTACTAAAATTTTTTTTGGGAAGACAAAATCAGGTCGAAAGCTTGATAAAATCGGGGGAGTGACAAAATCGGGTCGACACTGTATAGTTTTAAAAAGCAATAAATTTTGGCTGTTACGCCCTTTCCAAATGTTGATCTTTAAATTAGAAGTAAGATGAAATAAATGAGTTATGAGAAATGAAATTTAAGAAAAAAATGAGTAATGAGAAGTAAAATGTTTCACTCCTCACTCTTATTTCTCGTTTCACTTTCTTCACTTTTCACTTTTCATAGTGAGAAGTGAAACGTGACAAGTAAGACGTCTCACTTCTTATTTTTTATATCACAATTCTCGCTTCACACTCGTTACTACTTACTTCTTACTGTGAAAATTGAGAAAAATATGAGAAATGAGGAATGAGACTACTCACTCATTATTTCTCAGAGAAGTGATACTTTTCATTTCTCACTCTTCGTTTTCCACTTCTCATTCATCGCTTTTCACTTTACAATTCTCACTTTTCACAGTGAAAAATGAGCAGCGAGAAATGAGGAAATTTTTTAGGCAAACGTATTTTAAGTCAAATGACCTGCAAAGCAAAATAACATTTTCATCCAAACGACGACAAGTTTTCGACAAATGAGTAGAGCGGTTAAATGACATTTTCGCCCAAAAAGCTTTGGTCAAATGTCATATTTGGCCAAACAACTTCGAACCTTGTGGCCTACAGCAAAATTTGCTAAGTGGCTTATGATAGTATAACTTTCGAAATTTTGCGTGGTAGGACGCCCGCCTTCAAGTATATCTTCCATTTCGTGTTGGTGGGATGCCCGCATCATGAATGGTGTTTTGTGGATCGAATGGACGCCCACATTGCGTTGACGGGACGCCCGCAACAAGAATGGTATTATTGTGGATCGATTATGGATGGATGGATTATTTGGTCGAATGCACTAAGCCGAAAGTTGTTTGGCCGAATATACCATTTGGCCGAACAGACCATTAGGCCGAAAGTCGTTTGGCCGAAAGGGTCGTTTGGATGAAAGGGTCGTTTGGCTGAAAGAGTCGTTTGGCCGAAAGGGTCATTAGGCCGAAAGGGTCATTTTGTTGAAAGGGTCGTTTGGCTGAAAGGGTCGTTTGGCCGAAAGGGTCATTTAGCCGAAAGGGTCATTTGGCCGCAAGGGTTATTTGGCCAAAAGGGTTATTTCGCCGAAAGGTTTATTTGGCCGAATAGGATATTTGGTCGAAAAGACATTAGGCCGAATAGGTCATTTGAAAAGTGAGAAATTAGGAGTAAGAAAAGAGACGTTTTCATTTTTTTACAGCGAGAAGTGATAAATGAGGAGTAAGAAGTGAGACGTTTTTCTTCTTTGTCCTAATTTCTCACTTCTCAAATGATCTATTCGGCCAAATGACCTATTCGGCCTAATGTCTTTTTCGGCCAAATGTCATATTCGGCCAAATGACCCTTTCGGCCAAATGACCCTTTCGGCTAAATGACCCTTTCGGCCAAACAACCCTTTCAGCCAAACGACCCTTTCAACCAAATGACCTTTTCGGCCAGATTACCCTTTTGGTCAGATGGGTTTCGGTCAAATGGTTTGTTCGGCCTAGTGGCATTCGGCCGAATGAGTTTCGTCCAAACGACCTTTCTCCGGATCGAATACATCAAAATTCTGCGTGAACGCCCGCACTAAAGAGTTACTTCTACTGCGTTGGTGGGACGTCCGCAATAAGAATGGTATTATTGTGGATCGGATGGTCACAATTCTGAATTGTGGGACACCCACATTCAAGAGTTTCTTCTTTGGCGTTGGTGGGACGTTTTCAATCAGAATAGTATTATTATAGATCGTATGCATCCAAATTCTGCTTTGTGGGACACCCGCATTTAAGAGTTTCTTCTTCGACGTTGGTAGCACATTCATAACAAGAATTATTGTGGTTTGAATGGATCAAAATTCTGGGTGGTGGAATGCCTGTATAAAAGAGTTACTTCTTCAGCGTTGGTGAGACGTCAACAACAAGAATAGTATAATTGTGGACCGGATGGTCACAATTCTGCATTGTGGGACACCCGCATTTGAGAGTTTTTTCTTCTACTTCGGTTGGACGCATGCAGCAAGAATGGTATTATTGCGGTTCGGATGGATCAAAATTCTGCGTGGTGGAAAGTCCGCATTGAAGAGTTACTTCTACTGCGTTAGTAGGACGGACGCAACAAGAATGGTATTATTGTGGATCGGATGGTCAGAATTTCTTTTTCGGCATTTTGTAGGACGCTCGCAACAACAATGGTATTATGGATGGATTAAAATTCTGCGTTGTGGGGCACCTGCATTCAAAAGTCTCTTCTCCGGTGTTGGTGGGACACTCACAACAAGAATGGTTTTGTTGTGATTTGGATGGTGGAACGTCCGCATTAAAGAGTTACTTCTTCTGCGTTAGTAGGACGTCCGTAACAAGAATGGTATTATTGTGGATCGGATTGTCAAAACTCTGCATTGTGGGACACCCACTTTCAAAAATTTATTTTTCGGTAGGTATGTAGGACGCTCGCATCAGCAATGGTATTGTTGTTGTTCGGATGGATCAAAATTCTGAGTTGTGGAGCACCTGAATTCAAGAGTCTCTTTTCCGGCTTTGGCGGGACACTCGCAGCAAGAATGGTGTTATTGTGGTTCGGATGGATCAAAATTCTGCGTGGTGGATCGTCCGCAGTAACAAGATACTTTTCCTGCGTTAGTGAAGCGTCCGCAACAGGAATGGTATTATTCTTATATTATATTGCCAGAAATTTGCGTTGTGGCGTCCCACATTCACATTCAAGAGTTTCTTCTTCGACGTTGGTGGGACGCTCGCAACAAAAATGTGTTGTGGATTGAATGGTCACAATTTTGCATTATGAATTCAAGAGTTACTTTTTCTGCGATGGCGTGCCACTCGTGACAAGAATGGGATGGATCCAAATACTGCCTGGTGGAACGCCCGCAACAAGAATGTGGTTCTGATGGATCACAGTAGTGCTTTATGGGGCGTCCGCATTTAAGAGTTCCTCTGCATTATTGAATGGTATTATTGTTGTTTGGATGGATCACATTCTTGCTTGGTGACGCCCGCAACAAGAATGGTATTATTGTAGTTCGGATGGATCACTGTTCTGCGTTGGTGGGATGCCCGCAACAAGAACGGTATTATTGTGGATCATGTGGTCACAATTTCTCGTTGCGGGACACCCGCATTAAACAGTTTTGCATTGGTGGGACGCTTGAAACAACAATGGTGTTAGAATTCTGCGTGGTGAAACGCCCGCATTTAAGAGTTGTGTCTTTGCTACTGCGTTAGTGGGACGACCGCAATAAGAATGGTATTATTGTGGTTTGGATGCATAAAATTTATGCGTGGTGGAACCCCCGCATTAATAAGTTACTTTTTCTACGTTAGTGGAACCTCCGCAAGAAGAATGGCATTACTGTGTATTGGCTGGTCATAATTCTGCGTTGTCAAAAGTTTATTCTTCGGTATTGGTGAGACGTCCGAAAAAAATGGTGCTTTTGTAGATTAGATTAGTAATAATTCTGGGTGGTAAGATGCCCGTCTTCAAGCGTTTCTTTCCTTACATGTTGGTAGAAGATATTGTGCATCGGATGGTCAGGGAAGGGACTTCCGCAACATGAGAAGTGAAATGCGCGTCCTTAAATGTTTCTTCCTCTGCGTGCTGGCATGAAGAAGAATGGTATTACTGGGATCGGATGGATTACAATGTGGAACTCTGCCAGCATGCAAGTGTTTCTTCTTCGGCTTTGGTGGGATAAACGGAAAAAGAATGGTGTTTTTGTGGATCGGATGGATCACATAACTACGCGGTAGGATGCCTTTTTCAAGAGTTTCTTCTTTTGCGTTGATGAATATTTGTGAAAAAATGGTATAATTGTGGATTCGATGTATAACAATTCTGAGTGGTAAGACACTTGTTTTCAAGAGTTTCTTCCTCTGTATTGATGAGACGCTTTTTTTTTTGTGGTTTAAAATTCAGTTTATTTGTCAGATTTGTATTAGTATTTTACAAAATTTCGTTTTGGAAGCAATTCAAAAATCTAATTCTAAGTGAAAAACTAAAGCATCAACATCGATTCTATTGTTACAGCTATTAACAAAGCGGATGTAGTTAATAAAATATTTTAGTATTTTCACACGTGTAGTTTTCCGTATGCCGCTTGCAAAAAGAATGGTATTTTTGTGGATCGAATAGGTCACAGTTCTACGTGGCTTACCACCTGCATTCAAGATTTTTTTTATTCTGCTTTGGTGGGACGCTCGCAGGATGAATAGTATTATGATGAATCGGAGGGGTAATAATTCTGCGTGGTGAGACGCCCACTTTAAAATTCCCGTGAGAAGTTTTGTATTACTGTGGATCGAAATCAACAAGATTCTACGAATTGGGACTTCCGCATGTTTAAGTTTCTTCCTTTACGTTGGTCAAACGCGCGCAAGAAATGTGGAATTATTGTGGAATCGAAAGGTCCCAACAGCTCATACACAGTGATACACAGTGAAAAGAACTTATGTTCAAAAAGAGTACTCGCAGTAGTAGCAGTCATGAATGGAAACGTAAAAAATGTAATAGGTTTATTGGAAATGTTTCTGCCATTGCGAGTCGAGACGCTCACAGCACGGGAGTGTCTTGACAGAGATCTGCTATATAGCTATTCGGCACCAACTAACTTTACAAAATTTACCAGCAGATTTTGTTCACAATTTATGATGTTTTGACGTTTTGTTTGATAGACATTGAGTTCTGCAAAAAAAAAAACGCCGTAAAACAAAAAAAATTCAATTTTTTTAAATTTGAATTTGAATTCCGTGATAATTGCAAATGCAAACCTCTCTAGTGCTGACTGAAAAAAGAAAAAGCAGAAGCGCAACGGTTGGGATTTCAATGCTTCACAGTTTTTCTCAACTCAACTTAAAAGTCAGCTGCCAATCATACACATACGTTTGAAATAGGACGTTGGCAACCCATCTTGTTGGCTGCCTTTTGCAAGATAACATAAGACATAAAACACATGCCGTTGAATGAACCATTGAACAAGTGCGTAGGTAATCTTCGGCGCATAGTGAGTTGAAGTTGAAACAAATGGACATGGCATTTCTGTATGGATAACACTTTCTGTCCGACTTTTTTTTATTTACATCAATTTTATCCTCTTCTCAAGTATTAAGTTCAGAACGATTAGTGTCAGTGTTTTCTAAAACCCAATCCAAATGAGGAACGGATTTTTTCTCCAAAGTTTCCTCGCTTCCATTGAACTTCATTCCATAAAACGGTCGTGGACTGCAGTTATGTTCAATGCGTTGTCTCACCGAAGATTGCATGACTAGGTACGCGGATGAGGGTTTTTCACTTTTATTTTTGAAATCTTTATCTTGCACCAGGCAGTCAGTAGTAGCCACAATGACTTGACGTTCCTTCGTCGCGCTATCGTAATCCACACACCATCGAGTGCGGCAGTTAGTCAGCCTTCATCTCTCACCCGTGCGTGCTCTGCAGAGAAGTATGAAGTGGCTTTAGGTGTTTCGCTTTCAATGGGATGTTTTGTGCAGAAACAGCGCGCGCACATTGGCTAATTCAACAACATATCGCATTTTTTCGAGTTTGCACTTCACCAATCAAAAGAGCATTGTGTTTTCTTGTGATATTTACTCTTGGTGCCCATGCCGTTGTTATTGATGGTGGTTTGGCCAACCAGATGAGGCAATTTAGGCACCGAGGCAGGGTAAATGATTTAATTAGACAGAAGAGTGATGTCTTCAATAGTGCTGAGGAGCGCATCGTTAACCAACGATACAGCAACGGCGTGTGGTTACACGGACTGCAATTCAATTTTGCTGTTTATCGAAATTTTAATTAAGCTGCTTTAAATGTTAATGCCATCTCTTGGCGAGATCTGAAATTGAAAGGAAGAAGTTACAACAGAGGCCTAATTTAACTGATTCAATTGCAAACAAGCGAGGGGTAATGGAGCAGTGATACCTGGTAGTTTCTGTTTGATAGATGGAATTTGTTACTGGTGTGGTGTTAGATGAAGGGAATCAAGATGAAGCAATCGCATTTCTCAATTTATTATTACTGTTTAGGTGTGCCATTACCACACGCTATTGGAGCTGTATCCTTTGTGTTATGTAGTTGCTTTTGTGTCATTCTGAATCTATGACGAATCGATTTAGTCGGTTTGGACGGAATCAAAAGGCATTACCTCATTTATAACGCAAATAGTAATCCTATCACAAAGAGATTTTTTCTGACATAATCAAAACAGTAATACTGTTCTGTTAGGAATCGAATAAAAGCAAAAAAATAGGTCATAACTACTATTCGGATTGCAAGGCCGAAAAACAGACCAAATGTAATTCTTATAACAGAATCTGCCAGCGAGTGCGTGATCTACCCCACGGCCGATGTCCTCTTCCGCACTACTTATCCGGCACTACTTACTGGAATCTGCCGTATTCTGTCAGCCTGCTGATGTCTGCATTTTTGTACACTTGGTACAACAAGTATTGAGCGCAGTATTTTCCGCTCAAAAACTCAGAGAGTTCGATAGTCTGCTTCTTTTGACGTCCATGCTTCATGGCCGCCCTGTACTGGACGAATCAACGAAGTGTACAGAACTAGTTTTGTTCGCGTCTGTAGGCTGCGATCCTGTTACTGACTACGCAAATTGAAGAAAGTCCCAACACGTTTTTTCACCTCGCGGCTAACGTCATTATAACATGTAACGAATGGTCCAAGATGTATGAATTCGTGGACAACCTCAAATTGCATCCCATCCATTTCCACCTCGGGACTAACACCGTTTGGGCTGCCACGTTCTCTGGCAGTCACCAAGTACTTATTTTTGACGGGGTTTATTATATATTGTATGGTTAAAATAAGTCCAATGTGTTGTCTATACCTATATTAACGATGAATTATTTTTTCTTCTATTTCAGGTAACGCAATGGAGAACATATGATAAATGGTACTGTAGAATAATGTATGAGATTTGCATCGGTTCCATTCCTGTTCACAGATAAATACCTACTTGTAATATCAACAAACGTATGGACATTATTTCCTTGCAAAGGCTGAGAAAAGAAAAAAGTTTATTGATTTAATTAGGAGATATTCGAATAGTTGTTAAAGAATAGCTTGTATTTTGTGTAGAATGAACAGATTTTTTTTTATTTAACCCGTTGGTAGCTTCTCGATTAAAACTCTACTTCGGGTTAGATTCTATTAGCCTCTATTTTCGATCGATAACAGACGTTGCTCAAATGGTGATTTTCTTAGTCCTAAACCAAAAAGTTTTAGTAAATAGTCCCCTTTGATGTCATCACTGATCACCATTTTCATCATTATCACTATCACTTATCACTCCAACTTTACACTGGTTATTCACTGAATAGTATTCAGTGTTGGTCCTCACGCTGATTGAATTTGCTTCTATGAGGCCTGATCAAAACATTTTTCTATAAAATAATCCCTTCAAGTAGCATAACTCATTATCGTTTCCTCTACCATCACTATCTTAATTAGTATTGTCACTGTCATCAATAATAAGCCTTTTTATAGGACACTGTCGAGACTGAACTTGACATACACAATGAATTGATCTGCACAACAGTGCTGTTATATTATATAAGAACCGACACTTTCACTAGCTTTTATTGGACCGAATATTTTGCATTACATATGGTATCATCATACAATAATTTCCACTTCTTGCACCTCAACTCAACATTGTATTTCCTTCTGACTTAAATAAAAACTCCCCCGAAAAAATGAATTTTTCCATAAAAAAATAGAAAATTGCCATACCTAATAATGCAAAAGTTCCATAAACAATTAAGAATTTTCCACAAAACAAAAATAAATTTGCACTTCTAAAAGCAAAAATTTTAATTATAAAAGAAAAATTTTCCATGAAGAAATCATTTTTTTATGAAAATTTCCATATAATTAATTAATATTAGCAATTACAAAACTTTCCACAAAATAAATATGTTATTTTGACAATATTAAACATTCCACAATAAAAAAAAAACTTTTTTTTATGAATAAATATAAAATAGCAATAAAACTGAACATTTTCTCTTTAAAAGCGTGTATTGTCCATGGAAAATTTAATCGTTTTTATTGTTTATTTTTAAGGGTATTTTCATAGTTTTGTATTGCAATTTCACTTCGATCCAAGTGAATAGTGGATCGACCATCTATTCTCGAAGTGCACGTTCCAGCAGCTCCCAAATATTGATCAATAACGGCACCGGCCAAGTCCTTACAGTCAGTTGGGAAAGGAAGGGAATGTTAGTGTGTGATTATTGTTGCTACTAGAGACCGAGAATACCTCTGCATATCCACAATAACCACGGGAAGGAAGTTGTGTTAGTTGGGTGCGGTAATCAGAAACATAGATCGGGATTCACCATGGAAAGCGATGTGACCTATGCAACTTCTATATCACCAATTAATATGGATATTTTTATATTGAAAGTATTAGTATTTCTTATCTGATGTTTTAGAATAGGTGTTCAATTGTTTATCCATCGCGAGAATAAACAATCAATCGCTCAAAGTGAGTGATTATTCATTTGAATTCGGTCATTTGCAATTGTCACTGAAATATACTTGCAACGAGTAGGTATATCTGGATGGGTATGACCACAGATAACAGATATTTAGGCTAGAACAAATGTTATTGAAAATCCTGTGTAAACTTTGAATTGATATACGTTGCCACTACTGCCATCTATTCAAAAGATGCAGCTGATTAGCAACCGTCGAATGCAGCGAGCGCATTTGGGCTGCGTTTTCCATAACAATGATCCTTGCGCCATCTCCAATCTATTACCGAACGCGGCTCCAATTTAAAAAAAAAACATTTGAATTAACGGTTGCAGATGTTTACACATGTATCAGATGCCAGCCTCAATATCTGTTATCTGTGGTATGACATAATTTGCTCCTATGATTTGATATCGACTTGTAGTCTGTCCATGATCACATATTTGTAACAATCGACAACATAATGGAATGTTCTAAGTATGGAAATGGAAATGCATCAGTATGGAAATCTAATTAATTTTCTAAGAATCATCAAAAATTACAGAAACACGTTTTCCAGTTGAATTCTTTTATAGCGCCATATACCTACATTACTTGGTATTTGAGTGCAAATTAATTGTGAAATTTTACGTTTTTCAAATACGGAATACCGGCGATAGAATTTTCTAGTGTTACTGTTATGCGGTCACTTCGCTCAATGTTACAAAATATAATTACAACTTTTAGTTTTAAAAGTGCCATTTATTTTTGTTTTGTGCTAAATTCTTAATTGTTTACGACATCTCCTGCCAACAAACACAATTTAAAAACCACCAAATTCTTTCGCCGACCTTCATGATGAAACCGTGTTGAGGCAATAACTTGGAACTTTGTGATGAAATTATGTTCGAATAAATTATCATATCAGACTGAGAAGAAGCATTTTCAAAATTTCACAAAAAATGAAAAAGAAATTACTAGGATATTCATGAAATAAATATTTAATGCGTGCTATTGCGATCATCTTATATTTAGTCATACTATATGCTGCGACCGCAAGCATAAATGTCCCAAATTGATATGAAATCCATTCCCATATAGAACAGATGTGCTTGTGACGGCTGTATGTTATAAACAGATTTTATTTTTAATAAAAACTATGTTCTTATTTTTTTAAGAATTGTTTATAACAGAAAGAAAATCAGAAAGTTTATTGGCTTGTTCTCAGACAATTTGGCAGTGTCCTAACTAGTATTTTAATAAGCATGGCATGGAAAATTATGTTGTAATGTGCATGTCGTTCCAATTAATACTATGTCTCGGTTGAAATTAAGGCATTAAAACTTTCTTTAATGCAATCCAGTTAAGTGGGATGTCAGAACCTGAGACATCAGAATTAAGGGAAATGTGCCGTATGCTCTTTCCACCGAAACTTTTACAACAGCGTTGCTACGACGACCATGGTCACTTCGAAAAGCTCTGGATGACACGGTGAAATATTGGGAAAGCTAAGAGGTTGCTGTTGAAGAAAATATCCTTTATTCACATCTCGCATTATATTCGTTCTCTGTTCTCATACCTTTTTACTGTTTGTCAGTTTTGATCCTATATCAGGCAAATTCTGCAGCTCGTTTGGCTGCAACACATTTATTGATTTTTTGGTTTTAATTTTAAAAACCCAGATTAATACACCTAGCGTTGGTGATGCCTTTCTCGCAATTAGTTAAGACACCAACCTTATATGGGGCCTATATGGTTCGGTGTACCATTTTCTTCATAACTTTTAAACGCAATGACCGATCGTTATCAAATTCAATAGTGATCAACAAGGCTTTGTCCTCTGTCGAATAAAACTTGTTGCGAGAAAATCGGTCAAGGATTACTATACGAAAAGTTGTCTAATGATTTTGTGCACACACATACACACACACATACACACATACATACACACGGACAGACAGACATGTGCTCAGTTCGTCGAGCTGAGTCGATTGGTATATAACACTATGGGTCTTAGAGACTTCTATAAAAAGTTCGTTTTCGGAGTGAAATGATAGCCTTTCGGTACAACTTCGTTGTACGAGAAAGGCAAAAAATAGAGGCGTTTTGGGAAGTTACACTCTTACACCCAAAAAACAAATCTGACAATTATTGTATAAAATCTGGGCATATACAATTCTGTAAGTTTTTTATACAAATATTGTATTAAAATAATACAAATCTGTATTATTTCAATACAGCAATCCTATTAAAATCTTCCGAAATTGTATGTGTCCAATTATTATACAGTTTCTGTATGCTTCTTAAGCAAAACTGTATTAAAATCTGCCATCCGCTGATTGAGTGTATAAACATATTGTACTGGAGCTCATTCATACATTTTTGCTATTTATATTGACCTTACGAGCATTTAATTCAGATTACGAGCTTGTTACAACAAAATACAGCAGCCGTGAAAAAAACAACACAATTGCACACAAATTTATATAGAATGTAACAGTAATTCAGCTGAAATTTGACAGTGATCACATGGTTTAAACATATACGTACGTAGCACGAACATACTTCACGTACTTCTGGGTGAATTCGTGAATGAATCAAATTGATTATGATATACAACAGCAGTGTAGGATACCACACCATTATTGGCCCTATTAAAACAAATTATCAAGGAATATCAAATTTGAATGTATTTCCACAATATATGAAAGGCTACAAGAAATGCTTTTATATAATGAATAACGCAATGGTTCGATCTGTGGTTTTGCTAATGTTTATGCAATTCGGATATAAGTATTCTGCTTCATCGAAATTTTTCAGAAGTTATATTCTTCAGTAAATAATACAATAAATGTGAATAATTTTGATTCTTGAACTCATATGTTTTTTTATTTGATTAGTACGTCAAACATCGTCACACGCTCGAAATAATAGAATTGGAAATTATATTTTAAGTTGTTTTTTAGTCAAACATAGTTTGGTCCGTGTGGCTGGGATGTATTTTTAGGAACAACCGTAAGACTCAACTCTATCGACACTGCTCAATGTAAATACACACCAAAGCCAAAAATCGCCCATTTTGGAAACCATGTGCTTTTCCAATATTTTTCTCAAGAGCACGAGCTGAGCGCATAACAATGGAACATTGATAGATTTATTATTTACTTTTTATGCTCAACAATCCACTTTAAGTGCAGCACTGCACAAATATTATTACGCAGGTTTCGACTTTCGGAAATGAGAGTAAAAAACAAGTTGTGAATTTGAAATCCACCGTGGGTTTAATTGTACAGGTCGGACTCGATTATCCGGGATTCGATTATCCGGAATTTTAGACTCGATTATCCGGAGTATTTTTTTCTTCGAATTTTTTTCTATTCTAAGTTTTTATTTTCAATAATATAATATACAATATGATTATTTTAACAATGGGACGTATCTAGGTTGTGGGAGGGGGTTGAAAAGGGGGTCGTTTTGTATAATAAAATTTGACTATAGGCTTGTATATCAACTTCCTGAATTCAAATGATTATATTACTGTTATATTCATACAAAATAGGATTATATGAAGAAATATGAACGTAGCTTGTATGGGAGGGACTGAAATAGGGGTGTTCTACATATTTAATGTTATTTCCATGAATCAATTATTTTCTTTAGAACATGTTCTCATACTTCTCGCTTCGAGAAGTTTTCCGTGAAAGTCCGTTTCCTATTTTCCTTTCATGCAATTACTTGATTGATTGTCAATTAAGCTATTGTATTTGAGACAAAACAGTCCCGACAGATGAAAACATAACCTCGCCACTTTAGAACCATGTGTTTGGGTGCATAACATGGGTTGCACAATTCGCTCTCAATTTATAATTGGGTCCTTAATCCTTACCACGTTTATGGTTCCAAACGATAGTGCATCGGTGAAGAACAATTAAACCGATGTTATAAAAAATCTGGTAAAAGTTTAAATCAGTAAAAATAATATTTTTGTGTTTAAAACATTTTAAGGTAAATTTTGGGCTGTGCAACATTTCAGAACGAATCAACGTCAGGCCCATATATTAACTGTCAAAGGTTGAGTCAAGTGCCCTGCGGTGCTTTGCTAGTGCGTTTGAATCATGTTATTCTGTACGTCAAACAAGACCGAAAATGTCCAGGAAGCATTTTTCATCTATTTTCAATTTTCAAATTGAACAATGTTACTTTCGATTTTTTAGTCGAAAGAAAAACTGACGCGTTCAGGATGATTAACTTCATCGTTCCCTGAAAGAAAATCGAATATCGATTCTCCATTTTGACCCAATTAACGACGATGGCTTTTTTTATCATAACAAGACATGAAAACGAATTGCTCGTCACCTGATACAAATGCGAAAATAGGGACAGAGAAATATTCCCCCCACAGACGTGATAAAAGGCTTCTTTCTAGTACAATTGCCATAGAGGATCATGTGTAAAACAATTCAAAATACTCCATCAGCATCAATGTCCTTACAATTGGAGTTTTTCTAAAGGAATTTATCTTGCAGAATATCACCCTTTGAGGAATAATCCATTAATTTCATAACGCAAAAATCGCGAATTTCCACGGGAAAATTTTCAGCAACAAACTGAAACACGTTACCATGAAGAGATTGGGAGGACCTGTAAATGGGTATATTAATATATAATAATTATGTGCGGATCATTGTCTAATGTTATGATTCTAAAGACCCCTTTTTGTCTCCGTCGGAAACGGAGTGTACCGAATGGTTATATGTTCGCTTTAAAAACAAACATATTTTAGATGGCTCAGTGATCCATAGTATTATATACCGATCATCTATGGTCGGCGAATTGGGGCCCGTTTTCGTACACTTACCTTTATCCAATTTGCTTGCGACTGGTTGCATTTAATAGAAAATCCTATCAAGGTTCCCCTAACACACGTGACCGAAAAATCGCGACGCGATTTTAACGCTTGGCGAATGCGATTCTGTCGCTGTTGGAGTGGGAGAGTAACTGGAACATTGCCTACAATGACCCAACGATAAAATCGTGGCGACTAGTTTTCGCCTTTGCGGCGATGAAATCACTCAGGTCTGGGGGAGCCTTTAGATTGTTTCCTATTGAAAAATTGATAGATCGGACAATTGACTCAAAATTTTTATAGCTTTCTGTTTTTGATCTGTCAATCATTTAGTTAGTTGCATCGTTGCACGCTAGATCGATTTCAGTTCAATCTTGATCAAGACGATAAATACGTATCAACATATCCTCTTCACTACCATACTACCCATATTCCCGCTGAACTATTTAAATGGTAATGGTCGCAAATTCTATTTTCGTTTCTACTAGCTGATATCATTGTTTTTTGATAATGTGCCATTCCTATTCAAATGTTACGTTTTGACAGGGCAAGTGAATTGAACAACTCATTTGAATTGCCAAAAGTTGAGCTTGTTCAACTTTCTTTCCTTTCAAGTGTTTAGTGTTTAGACGTTCAATTCAAGCGACTTGCTTAATTCACTTGAACTGTCTAAACGTAACATAACAGTGTTAAAAAATATCAATGCCCACATGCTACGAACAAGAAAAATCTACCTTTAACATTTTTATAAAAATGTTTATACAGTTACGTGTTATATGAGGTAGGGAGGGGGTACCAAAAATGTTACTTTTTGTTACGAGGGGGAGGAAGAAGGTTAAAAACTCGGATTTTTGCGTTACGTAATTTGTGAACAGACCCTTTTCGTTTCGTCGTTGAAAACATTGACACATATTTTCAGCGGCTGCCTCAAAATACTGCAAAGACTAGCATTTTAAAATCAAAAATTCAGCTAAAAGCTCTATATTTTGACATCGGTGCACTCACATAACCAACTGACATTATTTGTCAAAAATCAAGGTTACCAACTTGATAACTATTCTCTTGTCGCCGAGTCTGGTGCTGAGTGCTCGGCGCGAAAACCTAAAGGTGGGAATAGAATTTTGGAATTTATGCGCAATACATTACTCATATTTAATTAGGCTTTCATAATTTGTCATTTTCGTTCACAACGTGGCTAATAACCAAAAATTAGGCAATTAACTTTGATTTGTCTTGATAATCCCTGGAAAAAAGGGGTGCTGTTAACGCTGTTAACCGGCCTTGCAACCGACCATGCTTAGGTGCCGAAAACCAAAACAAGCTATAATTTTGAGAAGTGAAAATAAAAGATTAGTTGCGAATGATACGGTAGCAATCAATATTAAATCACAAAATAGCGTGAATTTATTTTGTAAATACGTAATAAATTCACCTTTTCAATGCTTTTATTTTCGTCATGCAATTTCTGGCGGTTACTAAATGTTGCTTTCAGCGCATGTACGTTAGCGCCTGGATGCTGGAAACTGTGGATAAAGAACCTTGTAGAATACTAGCTAATGCCTTCTACCAACAGTAGAGCAGTCAGAGCACAATTTATTTTTCTCTATATCATGAATGAAAAAAATCGATCATTTGATGATCGATTTATTCAGAAAAGTTTGGACATCCCTTCATTGTCGAATGTCATCTTTTCAACCGCATGACTGTCACTGTAAGATAGCAGGAAGATTTGCTAGAATAAGCAAGAAGAAAACATGTTTAGAGTCCTCTTCGCTGGCTAGATGATGTTGCTATCACCGGCAAATGGTTCGCCATTTCGTTGTATGGAAAAGCTCGAAGTGAACCATATTGTTAATATAATATATTTGCTGCAACCCATGGCGGTTATGCACCACCACGACTTCCGTCTTGTGATGTGCAAGGGACAACCGCCTCGAGTTGAGCCTTTCCTTCATTCTGCCAATCGCGTATGAAGCGTTCAGTTTGACTTTGTCGAGAGTGTCTCCTGTTACATCTAGCATTACGTCATCCGCGAAGCCTTCTATTTTCACACCGGCCGGGACACTTAAGCGTAACACTCCGTCGTAAATAATATTCCACAGAACCAGTCCGAGGATCGATCCCGGAGGAATACCCGCAGACACTACGATCGACTTTTGACCAGCATCCGTGTCGTCAGCACCCTATTCTGAAAATAGCTTTTCATTATCCTGCACAGGTAATCCGGAACTCTCAATCGGTGCAGGGAGTCAGCAATAGCTGCCCAGCTGGCATTTTTAAACGCATTTTACTTACATCAAGTGTAATCAATGCACAGTATCTAATACCTCGCCTGTTCAAACCTCTCGCTATCTTGACCGTACCCGTTACCGATCGAATTGCTTCGACGGTGGAACTACCTTTACGGAAGCCATGCTGGTTGTTTGATAGCCAACCAGTACGCTCGGTATAGGGCGACAATCTGTTGAGAGGGTTATCAAGCAGCTTACCAGCTCCATAGAGGAGGCAAATCGGTCTGTATGCCAAAGGTTCTCCCGGGGATTTCCCAGGCTTGGGCAATAGCACCAATTTCTGTCGTTTCCGATGATCTGGGAAGTTTCCTTCATCTACACAATGTTGAAGGCAGCTCCTGAACATATCTGGAGCGCAAGAATCGCGTGTTTAAGGGCCAGGTTCGGAATACCATCCGGACCCGGCGCCTTATTGAGCTTAAAACCTCTTGCGGCTTCAATAAGCTCTTCGATAGTCACTAACGAGACCACGTCAACCGACCTATACGGTGTATCAGGCCAGTCTGGTGAATCATGCTTTGGGAACCGCCCTTCAACGATCCTAGCTCACATCTCCGGAGATCTCTCAGGAGGTGTGCTGTTTGTTTTAGCCATCACTATCCTGTAAGCATCCCCCCATGGAGTGTTGTTTGCCATACTGCACAGCCTTTCAAAGCAGGCTCTTTTACTACACTTTATTTCGTAGTTTAGAGCTCTGCTTGCTGTCTGGAACGTCCGGCGTCTATCAAGTCGATCAACCTCGTTTCTTGCACGTTGTAGTCTTCTTTTGGCTTTAAGGCAAGATCTACGAAGTCCACCAGTACGCTGGTTTGCGGTTCCCATATGGCTTACACTTCCTTGTCATAGCCATGTCGCAAGCTCGTGTCAAGACATCGGTCAACTCGTCACCATTAAGGTTCAAAGTCCGATCTTCCCACTGTAATGATTCAATCAGCAATTCTCGATCGAACTGTGAGGTGCGCCATCCTTGGTCAGCACCTCTGACCTTTATCGTAGCTCTGGATCCAGTGGGGGTATAGCTAACCATAAAACGAAGTTCCTGATGGTCACTATCTGTATACCCTTCATGTACTCTCCAATCCGGATCCAACGTCCATCCCGCGCTGCAGAAGGTCACGTCGATGCATGATTCACCGTTCGGTCCTCTGAATGTTGACACTTGGCCTTCATTCAGCAGGACTACATTAAGTCCCGCTAGAGACTCTAGCAGAATATGACCTCTAGCGTTGGTGAACCGGGATCCCCAATCCACCGCCCATGCGTGTCATGAAGTCACCTGCTACTACTAACGGTTTTAGACCAGCTAGTTTGACCGCAAAAGTGTCCACTACCCTAGTATACTTCCCTATACTCCATCTAGGAGGATAGTAATAGCTACAAAAGTAAACTCCGTTTACCTTTGCTATAACGAAACCTTCATCGTTAGGAGATGATATTATCTCCTGAATGGGCAACCGCTCGCAAGTCCAGATTGTTACCGATCCGGACTTGTCAGCAACCCAACTGCCGTTTCCAGCAGGGATGCGATATGGGTCGGACAGCAAGGCAACATCAGCTTTACACTCAGTAACCGACTGTTGTAGCAGCGCTTGCGCTGCCTCGCAGTGATTTATGTTTAGCTGTGTTACTTGCATGTCTGGTGAGGTGTCTGTTGTCTGTACCAAGGGGACAGATCAGACACCTCGTTGCGGCCTGACAGGTGTGAGCTTTGTGGCCTTCAGCTCCACACCTGCGGCATAGGTTACTACGATCGGAACCCCGACAGTCAAAGGATTTATGACCGTAGCCGAGGCACCTATAGCAGGACTGAGGTGGCTGGATTATACTCAATGAGCATACCGACCAGCCCACCTTCAGCTTAGCCTTATCTAGTACCTTCTTGGCATCAGCCAGAGATACTTGGAATGTGGCAATCAGCAAAGCTATTACGTAACCGAATCTCGGATTCCTGGAGTTGGACGTTGATCTGATCTCTCAGCGCGTCCACCAGGTACGCAGCTTCGGTTATTCCATCCAGGCCGCGGCACTGGATGACCGATACTGGGCATAGGGCTCTTACTTGAACCTCATCACCCTGTACCTCCTCTGTCAACTTTTTATACTCAGCACTCTTCTGAGCAGCATCCCGCTTTAGAACGAGAATTATCTCGCCTTTCCGCGTTCGACGAATGCAGTTGATGTCGCCTTCTAGGCCAGTAAGCTTATCGTCGCTCCTCATGGCCTTCAAGACATCGGCATAGCTTTTATCGTCAGACTTGACAATGATCGCTTCGCCTCTGTCTTTCCGCTTACCGTTGCCATTAGAGGCGCACCCTTTGCAACACGGGCTCTACCTTTCTTAGCAGATGTAAGCTGCGTTCCACCTGCCTCCTTGCCTGCGGCTTCTTTCGCTCGTCGCTTCGTCTTCTTGGGATTTACAACCACAGTCCAGGGTTGTTCATCGTTCCGGCGAACTTCAGTTGCCCTCATAGGTGGAGGCACTGACTTCCTGTGTTCCTTAGGGTCGGCAATTTGCACGACCCTCTCCCGGCGTGATACAGTTTCCTTCCTTGGTGGAGGAACTGGTTTCCATTTAGCTTAATTCAGATCGGCCTGCACGACTTTACTTAGCTTTGGAGTTGCTCCGCTAACGGCCATGCGTTTTAGAAGTCCTGCCGTATGGCTCTCGGCCAACCGCTTCTCATCAGTGAGGCGACGAATCTTTGATTCAGCCTCCTCACTGACCTTCGCCGCCTGGCTTATCGCCAACTCCTTTTCCTCAGTAAGAAGGCGAATCTTCGGTTCTGCCTCTTTACTGGCCTCTAGTATGGACCTTCACTCCGACTTCGCCTCTACCACCACCGAGTGGAGGGTTAGTACGGCCTGTTTCAAGTCCCTACTTTATCTGCAATGGTCGTCCAGAAAAGACATAATCACGTCCGTAATGTCCGTGATCACCTCCATCTTCTGGCCGCCGCCTTCCTTGTGGCTGGTTATCAACGACTTGATGACCCGGGTTAGAGTAGGGCCGTCCATTTTTACTTCAACCGGCACATCCTTAGACCCACCAGGAGCCTCCCCGTCGCCTTCCCCCGGCGATCTTTGGGGTGACCTATTCAAGCCACTTTGTCTGGTGGAAGGATTCCCCTTTTCGCCAGACCCGCCATCAACATCCTCAGCGGTATTTTTGTAAGAATTTGAAAAAATCATTGCTATTGGGTTCCCCTTACGGCTGCTGTAGAATCCTGCTGGAGTAGTCGCCTATTGTGATCCCATGGTTATCTATACATACCTTGCGGCATGCAGGGAGGCCATGCGAGGGTTGACACTTGCGTGTTCAGAGCCAGATCAGCGCAAGTCAGGATAGTGCATCTGAGCCTACTCCAACGCAGTTGGTCAGACTTGTGATAGAATTGTACCGCGTGCTATAAGGCCCGCCACGGTTTTACGAGACGGAAGACAGTCTGGCCATTAGCCCATTCGCCGTTTCAGTGTCACCCGGCCTTACCAAGAGAATAGAATGACCCGACTACCAGCCCTCGCTCCACAGTATTGCAATGTCCAAAGACAAAGCCAGTAGACATGCAGCCAGTATGCTTTAATCTGGATATCACTGGCGTTAATCCTGATGTGCCCATTGGCACTCCCCGGGCTATTGCGTGCTTCGAGCGGCTCACGGTCGCTTTGATATGGCCTGCTTACGGACTCATGCAGCTTTTTATAGAGATTTGGCAGAGCCCACTGCCAAACCCCACCACCTGGCAGCCCCCCTGACTCACAGATACCTAGGGGAGGGGTCGTCAGGCCCTTGGACATAGTTCCTGTTGCCCCTGGTGGTGTACATGTGTGAATAATGTTTATACCGTAAAGGCTCCGCCAAACACACACGACGCGATTCTATCACTTGGCGACTGCGATTCTGTCACCGTAGATATGGAAGCGTAATACATATTTGACTAAAACAAGTGAAGATAATGACAATCTGA